>NC_056738.1:293806908-293901908 GCF_019279795.1 Protopterus annectens | reverse complement strand
AAGACTGGACCAGGCAGTCAAGAGGAGAAGGGAATTACTTGCATCACACCACCAGTCTCACATAGACCTATGAAACCAGCACAGTCAAAAACACACATAAATACACAAAAACATACTCGGAGGCTCTAAATAAAAATCTGCAAAAGCAACAGAGACCTCCAAAGCAGACATCCAAGCAACCTCCACCCTCCCAACACAAACCATGAAACACACACTTCACAAAATCAGTGTGCCACACAATCACAGCCCTTAAGGCAAAATAACATACCCAACACACTAGTAATAGGTGACTATAGTCAGGCACACTGACGTCCCACTCACTAGGCTGAACAAGGAGAAGGTTACTGTTAGCTGCCTGTTGGGTGCCAGGAGCCGCCACATAACACAAGCACTCAGGTCACTCCAGAACAAGTACAAATATGACTCTGTCATTGTCCATGTTGGTGTGAATGACCTGAGCTGTACCTCCCTGGACTACATGAAAAGAGACATGGAGGACCTCTCTGATCACATAGCCCAGGCCGGTATGACCCTGACCCTGAGTAGCATCCTGCCCTCTCCAAGAATGATACCACAGTATAGAGAAAAAAATATCAATTTCAACAATTGGCTAAGCTTCTGGTGTCATTCAAAGGGGATCCAGTGTCTGTCAGCCTGGGATGACATGCTCGACAAGCCACGCTGCTTCACTAGAGATGGCTTGCACCTGTCACCCTTAGGCTTTGGAATACTGGCCAAGGCTCTTGCCACCCCCATAGTGCCTTTTTTAGGCAAGGCTCAAAAGACAAACCCACCGCCATAAATAGCATAAGTAACAAAAAACTGAGGGTAATGCTACTCAATGTCAGATGTGTAAACCTCAAAATGCACACACTCGAGGCACTCCTCAGTATGGAGAAAATCGATATATGTGCAGTAACAGAAACCTGGTTTAAGGCTCCAGAGAGCACCCCAGCACTACCAGGCTACAACTCAAACCATATGTTTCGGCCACAAAACCTGGACCGAAATACAAATGGCGGGGGAGTATCCATATTCATCAAGGATACCCACACCTCCAGGTTAGTGGCACAGCACGATGCTTCAGCGATCATCCACATGCAACTAACAATGGGCAAAACTGCTATTCAAATTATAGCTTGCTACAAATCACCCACCATGTCCCAGGACCCCCACTCCGCATTCCTGGAAACACTGGGAAACATAAAGGTCCTACCAAACACCCTGATATTGGGTGAGTTCAATTACCCAAACATTAACTGGGAGAACTACTCAAGTACAAACTCCCTTGCCCAACATTTCCTAGAATTTATAAACTCAAACGCCCTGGATCAACTGGTCAACACCCCCACCAGAGGTGACAACATATTGGACCTGGTCATCACCAACATGTGCGACCAGTGTTCCACACCGGAGGTCAACCCCTTGCTGGTTAGATCTAACCATAAACTAGTCAATCTGGATATCCACATTCCGCCACCACCCCCGGTCAAAGAAACCACCGTGAAAAACTTCACGTTACTTAAGACCGAGGTGGGAAGTTTCAAAGCCCCCATGCTAAAGGTTAATGCTGTCCAAGCTGCCAAATCCTTTACTAATGCACTCTATGGACACCTACAAGAATGCATGGATCGTGCTATCCCAAACAAAACCAAGACTCACTCCTCCAAGAAAAGGAAACCAGTCTGGTGGACCCCTGCCATAAACAAGCTATACAATAGAAGAAGGAAACTAGTGCAGAAAAGAGTAAAATCCCAAGAAGGGAAGATATCCTTGATCAGTATCAGCAAGAAACTACGTTCCCTCATAAAATCATCCAAGGCTAGCTTCGAAAGAAAAAATTGTCATGAACTCCAAAGATAGCTACAAGGCATTCTTTAGCTATGTCAGGAATCTAACATCCTTGCAGACAGGTTAAGTGCAAACTTCACTCCCCTCTCACCCCTAAAAGGGCCCATAACTATACCAGAAGACTGTAGTGCCCCTGAAATCACAGACACTCAGGTTAAAACAGCCCTCTCCAAAGCCAAAAACACAGCATCAATGGGACTGGACGGTGTCCCAGGCTGCGTCCTAAATGAGCTCAAAGATGAACTAACCCCTCACCTAAACACACTGTTTAAACTCAGCCTCCCCACAGGCTATGTGCCCACAGAGTGGTGCACAGCAATGGTTATTCCACTCCACAAAGGTGGAGCCACAACGGACCCCAGGAACTATCACCCTATAAGCCTGACTAGCTTGGTCTGCAAAGCTATGGAGCACATCATCATGGATCTCATTAACAAAGACATTGGAAACCCTCAAACACTGGACCCTACCCAGTTCAACTTTGTTAAGGGCAGATCATGCCTCCTAAACCTGGTGGACTTCTTTGAGACAGTTACCAAGGCTATAGATGAGGGAAAGGTGGTCCTCACAGCTTACCTAGACCTCACAAAGGCCTTTGATACCATTCCCCACTCAGGTATTATAGACAAGCTCATCAGCCTAAACATAAACCCCTACGTCATGAGATGGGTTGCCAACTGGTTCAAGGACAGAACCCACATGGGTAAGAGTTGTGGGAGCTAGGTTTGACTCTAAATCGGTTACAAGTGGAGTTCCCCAGAGATCAGTCCTAGGACCCCTCCTGGTCGGCATATACTTCTCAGAGGTACAGGCAAGCACAGGAGGACTATGGTTGACCAAGTTCACAAATGACTGCAAACTAGGGGCTATAATTGACTCTCTGGCTGACACAGACATCCTCCAAAAGGGTCTTACTGAGACATATACCTGGTGTCAAAACCATGACCTCAAGCTAAATGCCAAAAAGTGCATAGTCATCCCCTTTGGAAAAAACAAAGTACCCACAAACTACCACATAGGTGGTAGCCCCCTAAATACGGAAGACATAATAAGAGATCTGGGGACCCAAGTAAATAGTAACATCTCCTTTGATAATCACATTGCCAAAGTGGTTAGAAAATCCTTCTATGTGGCCCACCTAATCACAAAAGGGTTTGCATCCAGATTGAAAGAGGTCATTGGGCCTCTCTATGCATCACTCATCAGACCCATCATAGAGTACAATGCCCTATTTGGGATGTACCTCACAAGACACCTGCAACAACTGGAAAGACCACAGAAGTACCTCACCAAGAGGATCACTGGCCTCAAGCAGATGCCCTATGCAGCTCGACTGAAGAAACTCCAGCTGTACTCGGTTGCATACCGCCTACTCAGAGGTGATCTCTGCCTGACATACAAGGCCATGTCCAACCCAGAATTGATGGACATGCTCCACCTAAAAAAAGCATATCCCCTCAAGCCACATGCTCCAGGGATCTAAACCTCACCATAACAATAAATAGGACGTGCTAGAGGGATAGATTCCTGTCCTAGAGACTTCCTATGCTCTGGAACAAGATTCCAATCTACATTAGGCAGAGCTCCTCGCTAACCCTCTTCAAGAGAAACCTTGATGAGTGGATGGGAAACAGAAAGTTTAGCCCAGGGATCACTTCAATGGCTCTGCTGGACAGAGGCACAGGGAACTAATCTAAGTGGGCGGCAAAAGCCAACACATTCCGGCTAGGCTTATAAATGCCTTCAGGCAGATAGCCTAGTACCTACCTATGAACCTAGATATATATATATATATATATATATATATATATATATATATATATATATATATATATATGTGTGTGTGTGTGTGTGTGTGTGTGTGTGTGTGTGTGTGTGTGTGTGTGGGTCTACCTTAAAACACCGACATGCAAAAACACAGGCAACAAAATCAATGACACCACAAAACTGAAAGTTCAAAAACACGAAACTTCAACTGTTGGTCATCTCCGTTGTCAATCTTCTGGTGTCGGTGTTCTCGTCGTCGGCGTTTCCAGCTTTCGGTGTTATCAGGTAGACCCATATATATATGAGTTCTTTACATAATTTCAAAATACTGAAATCCCGAATTTCAGTATTTCTAAATTATAACACCGAAGCCTTGAAATCCCGAAACACCAGAAGCGCAAAATTCGAAATGCAGAATTTCAGAGCTTCTGGTGTTGCAATGTGTGAATGGATAGGTTTAAGTTCAGGTAAATATGTATGACTGTGTTGATTAGGGGCTTTAGTGTATGTTAGTGTGTGTTTTGGCTGTGATATGTGTGTACAAGGGGCTGTGAAAAATGTGGGTGTGAGTTACCTTTGTGTGTGTGATTGTGCGATCTTGGAGTTAGTATATAAAAGTAGGGGGGTGTTGGGTGCTTGTCCCCCTGCTTGTCTGTAGTGTAGGATTGTATGTTTGATTGTGGGGGAAGATTGTGTGTAAGTGTATGTGTGTGGTGTATTTGTAGTGTATTTTCACGATTTTAAATTTCGAAGTTATGAGGTTTTGGGATTTCTAGCTTTCGGCTATAGAATTTCGAAATACTGATATTCAGGATTTCAGTATTTCAGGATTCTATAGTGAACCCATATATATATATATATATATATATATATATATATATATATATATATATATGGGTCTACTTCACATGACTGAAATTTAATTTGACTGAATTTCATTTGACTGAAACCAAAATACCTAATTTTCAAAATACTGAAAATTCAATTGACAAACTTATTATACTGTAACCTTACAATACTAAATTTCAAAATACTAACTAGTAAAGCATAGACATGCACACTTACAACACCAATGACTAACTCTTTCCAGAACTTAAAAACTACTTACGTATCCTCTTAACAGAAACTGGACAATATAAAAGCAAACTAGGTGGGGGGCTGTACCCCCCCACACCCCCTAACTAAATATACTAACTCCAGGATCACAATACAATGGAGAAAAAGGCATATACCTTTTATTTAGTTTACACTAGTCTATACGCTGCCACTACTGCTGGGAACGCACAAAACATACGCCATATTACTTTAGATACTTCTCATAAAAATGTAGAGAGACATATCCACATTTAAAAAGCTACAACACTACTTTCTTCATGACTATCGGTATTCTGACAATCAGCACTGTAAGTTACAGTAATTCTTTTTATCACAAGCAAGTCACAGAAGGAAAACCCACATCATGTCTATGGCTTACAATTCAGTATAATGAGATTCAGTCAAATGAGTTTTCAGTATTTTGAAAATTCTGTATTATAGTCTTGGTCAAATGAAATTCAGTCAAATGAAATTTCAGTTATGTGAAGTAGACCCGTAGATATATATATATATATATATATATATATATATATATATATATATATATATATATATATATATATATGTGAAGTGAATATAAAAAGTTTACACACCCCTGTTAAAATGTCAGTTTTTTAGGATATAAAAAATAAGACCACAATAAATAATTTCAAAACTTTTCACATCTTTAATGTGATCTATAACCTGTACAATTCAATTGAAAAACAAACAAATCTGTTAGGGGAAAAAATATAAAAAATAAAAAAATGTACAATACGCTGGCTGCATAAGTGTACACACCCTTAAACTAATACTTTGTATTTGTAGTATGAGTAACATAATGCTACAAGGTACATTGTGTGTGTAATGCTTGCCTCCATTAAAAATCCTACATCTGTCTCTCTCTCTCTCTCTCTCTATATATATATATATATATATATATATATATATATATATATATATATATATATGTATATACACATTCATTTTCTAGTAATTGCTTTTTTGGCAGCAAACAGCATTTAACTCATTAAGGCCTTACTATGCATAGACAATTCTGATCCTGTGTCCCAGCCCAAAATAAATAAATAAATATTAGTAATTTTCATGGTTACAACCATTTGCTCCCCAAACTTTTCTGACAAGAGTACTCTGTAGGTAATTTTTAAAATCTGTCAGTATTTTGAAAACTCTGTATTATAGTCTCGGTCACACTTGCAGAAAACACGTTCCCACTTCGTTCCATCTTTTCCATCACATCTCAAGCATTTGCTGTCTACCTGTGGAAAATTTTTCTGAAGTCTGCTTAGAGTATAAAAATTCCAGTGGAAACACTGACAAAACAAAATCTTATAACTGCTGGACTTTGTCGCATACTTCAGAACTATACAGATGTCCTCCCATTGTTCCTTTCTAAAGTGCCTTTCCAATCCCTTTTCCCAAACATTTCTAATCTCCTCTGATTGATTATCATGCAATTTTTTTATGTCCTACTAATGATCCCTTTGGGAATTCTCATTGTTCTAAAAATATTGTGCAGTAAACAGTGGGCTATTCAGTGTAAGGTCTCTGGGAAGGGTTTGTCAACATTACAAGACTATGAGACTCACCAAATTCTCTTTCTGCAAATAACTGTTTGCCATAGGCATCTCTCAGATCTATGGCATTACCTCCAAGTTGGAAGATGAGGAAGCAAATAACTTTTGATATAAAATGAAAGCTTGTAGAGTTTTGAAATTGTATCACATATACTGACTACAGTAAAAACTGGAACAATGTAGCTAGTTTTCAGTTGAAATAAGGGGCCTAAAATAGAATTGTGTAATTAATTTGAAACCCTTCAAGTTCTAGAGTAGTGTCAGACTTCTTCTTCTTCTTCTTTTTCTTTCAGCTGCTCCTGTTAGGGCTCACCACAGTAAATCAACTGTTTCCATTTCTTCCTGTCCTCTGCACCTTGCTCTGTCACACCAGCCACCTGCATGTCTTCTCTCACCACATCCATAAACCTTATCTTAGGCCTTCCTCTTTTCCTGTTAACTGGTAGCTTTATCCTTAGCATCTTTTTCCCAATATATATTCTGCATCCCTCGTCAGCACATGTCCAAGCAAACATAATATTGCCTCTCTGGCTTTGTCTCCAAACCTTCCAACCTGGACTAACCCTCTAATATACTTATTCCTAATCCTGTCCATCCTTGTCACACCCAGTGCAAATCTTAACATCTTCAACTCTGCCACGTCAAGCTCTGACTCTTGCCTTTTTGTCAATGCCACTGTCTTCAACCCATATAACATAGCTGGTCTCACTACCCTCTTGTACACCTTCCCTTTCACTCTTATTGGTTCTCGTCTGTCACGAATCACTCCTGACACTCTTCTCCACCCACTCCATCCTGCCTGTACTCTCTTCTTCACCTCTTTTCCACACTCACCATTACTCTGAACTGTTGATCCCAAGTATTTAAACTCATCCACCTTCAACACCTCTACTCCTTGCATCCTCACCATTCGTCTATCCTCCCTCTCATTCACTCACATACATTCTGTCTTAGTCCTGCTGACCTTCATTCCTCTTCTCTCTAGAGCATATCTCCACCTCTCCAGGGTCTCCTACACCTGTTCCCTACTCTCACTACAGATCACAATGTCATCTGCAAACATCATAGTCCACGGGGACTCCTGTCTGATCTCGTCTGTCAATCTGTCCATCACCATTGCAAATAAGAAAGGGCTCAGAGCTGATCTTTGATGTAATCCCACCTCCACCTTAAATGCATCCATCACTCCCACTGCAGACCTCACCGCTGTCACACTACCCTCGTACAGATCCTGTACCACTCTTACACTCTTACGTACTTCTCTGACACTCCCGACTTCCTCATACAATACCACAACTCCTCTCTAGGCACCCTGTCATATGCTTTTTCTAAGTCCACAAAGACACAATGCAACTCCTTCTGACCTTCTCTGTACTTCTCCATTAACACTCTCAGAGCAAACATTGCATCTGTAGTGCTCTTTCCTGGCATGAAACCATACTGCTGATGACTAATCATCACCTCCCTTCTTAAACTAGCTTCCACTACTCTTTCCCATAACTTCATGCTGTGACTGATCAGTTTAATCCCTCTGTAGTTACTACAGCTCTGCACATCACCCTTATTCTTAAAAATCGGTACCAAAACACTTTTTCTCCATTCCTCAGGCATCCTCTCACTTTCCAAGATTTCATTAAACAACCTGATTAAAAACTCCACTGCCATTTCACCTAAAACACTTCCATGCTTCCACAGGTATATCATCTGGACCAACAGCCTTTCCATTCTTCATCCTCTTCATAGCTATCCTTACTTCCTCCTTGCTAATCCATTGTACTTCATGATTCACTATCCGCACATCATCCAACCTTCTCTCCTTCTCATTCTCTTCATTCATCAACCCCTCAAAGTACTCTTTCCATCTGCTCAACACACTCTCCTCGCTTGTGATTACATTTCCCTCGTTATCCTTTATCACCCTTACCTGTTGCACATCTTTACTAGCTTGGTCCCTCTGTCTAGCTAATCGGTACAGGTCCTTTTCTCCCTCCTTAGTGTCCAACCTTTCATACAAATCTTCATACGCCTTATCCTTAGCCTTCGCCACCTCTTTCTTTGCCATGCACCTAAATTTATAATCCATCTAATTTGTTTCAGTACTGCATATCTCTAAATATTTGCTTATGGAGTAAGAATATTATTTTATTGTTAATGTAATTTAATGTAAATGTGGAAGTGATGTTGTGGAAGTATGGTGTTTCAAAAGCCATTCTTCTCAGAAAATGCCGGTATCTGGATAGAATTATTATTGAATGTTCTATGAGTCTATGCCATTGCATAATGCAATGTTTAACTAATAAAAATATGGATGCAGCCTATAACAATTTCAAAATGCAAAACTAGAGTAAGAGAAATCCTGATTCAGAAAAAGGAATTGTGTGTTTGTAGCTATTGTTTCATTGTTTTTGTAAATTCAGATAACTTAAATTTGGATGTATTAGTAACTTTGACTAAAATGTCAGTAACTTAGATCTGAAAATGGAAAAGGTATAAAGGGTTTAGCTTATGTTAATATTATAATCACATTGGTGTTACTGCTATAAATGTCTAAGAAATGCATAATGGTTCTTGGGACCAGTATATTCTTCTTGTGAAATATAATGTGTCATGAATTTCAGTTCTTTTTCTTTGTGGTTGTTTTAAATCTTTGAGAGTTAGTCTGAGGTAAGCGTATGGAGAAGGAAAAATTATTATACATAATAGACAAGTTCAAAAGTGAGATTAAAAAATGCAGTAACAGCAACAATATGATTGAATTTCTAGATCACAATTCAGTTTATCAGAAAGCTAACCAGCAATTGAATGTCTTCTCTGTTAACTCTTGTAGTATCCCTAGTAACAGACAGAAAACTTGTATTTGTGCTCCCCCAAAAGCCAAACAGATATCAGTTCTATGGCCTGTATTTCAGGTTTATCTTTGTATATAAAAGTACCCAAGTATAAATCAGTGTTTATTATACTCTATCACTGGATGCTAACAGACACATCGAGCTGTATTCATTAATAGTTATACAAAGTATAGCTATTGTGCTGGTAACATGCCATGTCTCCAACGTGATAGATTGCTACTTTATATTCATTAAATGGCTCTACACAATGACCCAACAAAGGGAAATTGCAGAATATGCTAATGACAGCATAAAGAGAAAAAGTCCATTCCAACCAACCAATCCAATATGGCAGAGCTTTGCAGGAAACTAAAAAGCAATTGTGTACACTCAATGTGGCCATTTGCACTGTACACCAAAACTCTTTGGAATTAAGCATGATTACACTAACATATTATGGGTTGCTGCTGCTATTAGTATGATTTCTGTGCAACAGACTTTATATCAGCATGTTTCTGCTGCTGCTGCTGACAGACCTCAGGCAAGAAGAAGAAGGATGTTTGGATGACCTATCATGGACAGTATGACACAGAAATTGCTGAGAGGTACAGCATGTACAGAAAACACTGGAGGAACTATGCAACCTCTGCTGCCCCCACCTCAGATCTCTGGGAAATTGCCGAGAACCCATCCCAGTGAGAACAAATGTATGCATAGCATTACGTATACCAGCTACCCATACTTTTTAGGAACATACAAAGGGTATATTTAGGGTGTCGTAGGCACCAACCTCTACAATAATACATCAGTTCTTAAATGCAATGCTACAGCATGCAAGGGATCACAGCTATTTCTTTTGCACCTCACAGGAGAAAGAGCAAGAATCATGCAGGAATTCTATGCAGTAGCACACGTCACTTAAGTGTTGAGGGCCACAGATTATACACACATAGAAATAAAAGCTGCACCTGGGGAACAGGGAAGGAGCTACATCAACAGAAAAAGGTTTCCACTCTGTGTGCTCTCAGGTTGTCCATCATGCCCAAGGGATAACATACAATGTCTGTGCAGGTAACCCAGGCAGTGTGCATGCCACACCTGTGAGCTGTATAGTAAGTTTGTTAGGGGTGACATTCCTCAATGACATCTAGTGGGGGATGCAAGTTATATACTTAAAGCCTGGCTCATGATACCCATGAGAAACTCACGTAGCAGGGATACAATGAGACTCACACTCAAAACTAACAATATCATAGAAAGTACAGTTCTGTAAAGTCTTACCAACTGTGACAGTAGATTTCCTTCTTTTCACTGTTGCAGAATTCTTTTCAGTAGGGATTCCCTGCCAAAGGCAGGCTGAGTCCAGCCAGTATATCAAAGCCTTTTGATTGTAAAGGGTATGCTGCATGTCACACATATGCTCCCTGCACATACTGTAGTACATAAAGGTGGCGCCCAGATGTACCATCCTCAGAACTGCAATGGCCCAGTAGGAATGAATAAAGGTAGGTAACAAGCACATCTAGATGGTGAAAAGAACCAGGGGAGGAGGGAGGGTGTGAATACTGCAACAAGAGAAGGACATCTACCGTTATAGTAAGATGCCATGCCATATCATTATTGCAGTATTCTTTACAATATGGAGAGTGCAATAGCTCAGGAAGAAGACTGGGAGAAGGAAATGCCAACAGAGCCCTCTCGGAAGCCATGGAGAATGGCCCTGGCAAAATCAGCTCTAGCCCTAGAAATCATATCCAACTTACAGTGTATATTAAATTTATGCACAGAAGTCCAGTTTGCTGCCTTAAGAATAGAATTAGTAACCACACCCTTGAAAAAAGCACCAGAAGAAGCCTCAGCCTTAGTAGAAAGAGCCTTAACATATGAAGAAAGGCTCTTCTCATGACAAGAACAGCAAAATAAATGTTGTTAGAAATCCAAGAAGAAATAGTTTGTTTGGAAGCAGCCAAACCTAATATTCAGATTTACAAAAAGCTTTAGTTTAATCCACATAATACCAAAGTTGTCTATGTAAATGCAAGATGTGCAAAACTTTCTCACTAGCAGATTATGGAGAAGGGAAAAAGTGGGCAAATGAATAGGCTGATTAAGAGACAACTCATTAACCACCTTCGGCATAAAAGAAGCATTAGTATGAAGGGACATCCTATCCTTGTGGAACACTAAAAAGAGGAGGAACAGCCATAAAGGCTTGCAGCTCAGACACCCATCTGGCAAAAGTAATTGTCAAAAGAAGAACAACCTTCCAAGAACAATGCTGTAAGAAAGATGAAACAGCAGGCTCAAAAACAGCCTAATTCAATTTTTTCTAAATCAAAATTAAAGTTCCAGGAAGAAGGGACAGACTTCCTTGGAGGCCTAATGTGAAGGATGTTTTAAGAAACTGCTTGGCCTCAAATCTAGACTCTAAAGGTGGAGTCAAAGGCAGGCAAGCAGAAATGACTGACAGGTGGGCTTTAACAGAAGAATATGCCAACCCAGCATTGAGCAATTCACACAAGTAAGAGAGAACTAAAGGAACATCCACAGTAAGTGGTCCAGGTTATGAGAAAGACACCAAACAGAAAACCTCTTCCATTCAGATCAGTAAGATTTTCTAGTAGAGGGTTTCCTGCCCTCCTGCAGGACCCAAAGCATGTCCTCAGAAAAAAGGTGTCTGTAGGTGGTCAAAACCCTGTCACCCACAATGTCAGTTGAAGAGTGGACAGAGGGGATGGCTAAGATATCCCATGTCTTGTGTGAGTAGTTCCATCTTGTGAGGTAACTTGTGATGATTATTCTTGGCAAGATGAAGAAGATGAGGGGAACCAATGCTGTCTGGGCCAAAAGGGAGTCACCAACAAAATTTTGGGAGCATCCTGTTTTATGTTGAACAAGACTTTCAGAATAAGAGGAAGGGGAGGGAAGGCATAAAGAAACACCTCCTTAAAAGAAAAAGAGAGGCATCCACCTTCCAGGCCAGAAGATATAACAGTATGGCACAAAATAGAGGACATTTTCTGTTCAAAGGAGAGGCAAATAGATCTACTTGAGGAGTAGCCCACTGGTGGACAATGTCCAAAAACACAGCCTTGTAAAGCATCCGCTCATCGGATAGTGTTATGGACCTGCACTGAGAATCTGCCACTATGTTCTGATCTGAGGGCATGTAAGCTGGCTGAATGGTCTCCTGATACTGGATAGCTAGTTTCCAAACCTGAAGAGCTAATCTGCATAGGAAATAAGAACTTGCCCCACCCCCCCCCTTGCTTGTTGACATACCAAATTGCTGTTGTATTGTATGTGAGAATCTTTAGAGAACCTGAAAGAAAAAGAGAATGAAAAGCCCGAAGAGCCATCAAAAGATCTTTCTTCTCTTTGACATTGATGTAGTCTTTCTTTTGTTGAAGCTACTAAAGGCCCTGTATCTTCAGAGAGCTGAAGGAGCCCCCCCCCATCCCATGTCTATGGCATCTGTAAAATGATCTTGAGCAGGGATTGGAGGTTGTAAAGGAAGCCCTGGGTTGACAGACAGCTGAAGAATTCACCACTGCAGTTCCAGCTTGAGGCATGGAAGTAGGGGGATTGGAAATTCTAAAGGATGAGAATGTTGAAACCAAACAGACTTTGTAAATCACTGAAACTTTCTCATCTGGAGCTTGGCTAGACAGAGCATAGTAATGGTGGAAGCCATGTAAACCAGAGTCCTCAAAAATTCTTTGACTGAGACTGCAGCCAGAGAAAGTAGGAAATGAAAGAAAACGATGAGAGTTAAAGTTTTGGGAGGAGGCAGAGATGCCAGCATTGGAACAATCTGGATCCTGGGACCCAGAAAAACATGATCCTGAGAAGGAGTCAGAAATGACTTCTGGAAATTTACAGTAAATCCCACACTTTGCAGAAGAGAAAAGGTAAAGTGTAGATGCTGAAGTAAGATCTTTTAAGAGGAGGCCTGAATAAGCAGGTCATCCGGGTAGGTAAAGACTTGTATCCCCCTTAGCCTAAAGAAAGTAATCAAAGGATTGAGACATTTGGTGAAGACCCTTGGGGCAGTAGAGAGGTCAAAGGGCAAAGCAGAGAACTGAAAATGCCAGGAAGCAACAGAAAAACATATACGTTTCCTGAAAAGGGGATGACTAGGAATATGTAGATAAGCATTCTTGAGATTCAGAAAAACCAGAAAAGCCTGTGGAAGTTGAAGAGGAAACAAGATTTGAATGGATAGCATCCAAGAGGAAGGAACCTTCAAAAAGGTGTTTAGCTGAGAAAGATCCAAAATGGATCTCCAGGTGTCTTCTTTCCAAAAACATTCTGGAGTTAAACTACTTCCCCCTCTGAGGAGTTGGAACTTCTTGAATTCTTTCTTGAACCAACAGGCCCTCAAGCACCTCTTGAAAAAAGGGCAGTTATTTCTGAGGAGGCTGAGGAATGCCCAAAAAGGATGGAAGAGATTTCCAAACCATGTAATAACCCTGGCAAATTATGGAAAGAACCCGGGAGTCTTGGGTGATCTTTATCCAAATAGGAAAAGGCAGGGAAAGACAGACAAAGAAGAATGTAACAGACAAGAACAGAATAGTCATGCAGCACTTACTTTGTCTGGAAAAGGAAGCTTTTATTTAGAAGGAGTTTAGGTAGCCTTGAGTAGCCCTTCTCCTACCCATCTTACCTTTGGGGTGGAGGGCAAGACTATCTATGAACAAAGACAGGATTATTGAATAATTCATCTAAAACTTGGGCACAGGGGAAACAGAAATATATTTCAGCTCCGGTAGGCCTTGCCTTTTTCTTGCAGGGACTTAAACAAATCCACAGCAGCACCAAATAAATGTTTATTGATCAGTGGAGCATCCATCAGTTTAGCATTGATATCGTTAGGTAAAGGCTGAAGTCTGTGAAGTCCAAGGCAAGAATACCTCCTAAAAATGGACCCAAAAGCAGCAGCTCTAGATGAAGCATCAACTGCATTTAATGGAATGGCAGGCTACTTGGGAGGATGTCCCAAACAAAACAAGGGCAGAGGCTTTCCCCTAGGAATCAGTAAGATCTAAATTAGCCTGACAGCCTTGAGAGAGTAGAACCAAAATGTAGCTAGTCATATGTGTCTGACTGCTAACAGCTCTAAATGCCAGAGTAGCCAAAGTAGACACCTTCTTACCCAGTCTCTCTATGGTTCTGCCATCCTCATAAGATGGCAACAATTTAGTGGAAGGCAACAATTTGGAAGCCTTATCTGACAGACACCACAGATGGGTCAGCAGGGGGACACTTACAGTCTTTAGGCACCTTATAAAACGTATCAGTTTTTTGGAGAGCAGGGTGCTGAGAACCAGGATCCTGAGAACAGTAGAAAAAGCATCCACCAAAGCAACAAAGACCAGAGGAACAGCAGATGGCCTAGGAGACTCCATTTGCAAAAGTTCATAGTACTTCTTCTGAACATCATACATTTGAGCGCAGTCCCATTTGAAAAATTCCATCATTCTGGAAACAGTATCTCCAAATGAAATTTCCTCAAAAGGAGAGTCAGAACTGATAGACTCTTCTTCCTCAAAACCACAGTCAAGAGGCGAAGGTACCTGGGAGGAAAAAGTGAGGGACTCTTCATCAGAATCAGCAGCATCCCCTTCAGAAGGATCCTGCTCCCTAGAACTCTTAAGAGGGTAGAAGACTGGGGAGAACATAAACAGAAACACCCAGTGGAGGCTTGAGAGCCATAAGGGCACTGAACAAGCCTTGAGTGAAGTTCTGCCATTCACTGTGAGCATCTTTGGGAGCAGGCAAAATATGTTTAGTTTTTTGCTTCTTTCTGAGTGTGATATCAGCCTTTTAAAATATTCGGGGCTCTGACCCTGATGACCATCAATAATGGTAGTCAGGACCTCTTCCATAACTAAAATTTGAGGAACACCCCTAGGCCATTCAGTAATAATCAGCCATGGTTCCCCCTGTACAGCCAATACAGTCATCTGCAAAATATCCATGGAAATGTTAGCATCAGGTCCATGCCAGCCTCCGAAGCTGTCAGGGTAGAAGAATCTGAGAAAGAAACCAGACACTCCTCTGGGCTTTAATCGGCCTCAACAGAGATGTCTGGTGGAGGTGGTACAGCTGAAAAATCAGACCTAACTTTCTTAGCCTTTTACTTTGTAGATGGCTGGCCCTCAAGCCAGGAAGATCCTCCCATGGTGACCTTGGCCAACAATTTAAATCACTGGTTCTTAAGATAAATTGGTAAGGAAGAAAGCTGACTTCTCAGTGTCTTAGGGACAAAGGACTGGCAAATCCTGCAAGACATATGATAGTGTGAAGCACCTAAACAGAACAAACACTGCTCGTGACAATCTTCATGGGGAGTGTCTCTCTTGCACTGGCATTTCCCCTTTCTGGATGACATGAAACCCAACAACCAGATTAAAAGACAAATATAAGATAAAATCGAAAACCACAACAGGGCACTTATCTTCAAGGGATAGAACTAGCAGATGAATGGACATTCAGACCGATGATCAAAGATGTCATTCGGACTGGCAGCAAAGAATTCTGAGGAAGGTATGTCCGGATGTCACGTTTATGCCCCATGTTGTGCAGGGAGCATATGTGTGATGCACAGCATACCCTTTACAACCAAAAGGCTTTGGTATTGGTATGCTGGCCAGATGTTGGGCTGCACTTGGCAGGGAATTCCTATTGTAAAGAATACTGCAACACTGATATGGAAAGACATTATGTGGTTGAATTGCTTAAGGTCCAAGTGTCTAGACACATCAGGAGGTATACAGCAGTATGACTTAGGAACTTCTGCCAAAATACACAATACAAGTCTCAGGAAACAGCTTCAATAAGGACAGCAAGGGGCAGAAATACAGTTTCAAGGATTAGAGGCAGGTCCAGTAGCATCAGCAGCAGATACAGATGAGGAGTCTAAGGGAAAAGCAGTAGCTGCAAATAGTGCTGACAGATGGAGGCATGCACAATATGCCCTGGCTCTGAAGATGCATATAATAGCATGCATAATCACTACTTAGATCAAAGCCTAGGATCCCATGCACATACATATAGGAAAATTGATGCCTGTCAAACTACACAACCTTTACTTAACCATGTAATGGCTGTATTCTGACAGCATCAGGCAGTGGCAATGCCCAAGGATACAATTATTACCTGCAGTAATCACGAGGTAAGCATGGAACCTGAAAAAATATATATCTCTATATCTCTCTCTATATATATATATATATATATATATATATATATTATTTTATTTATATATATATATATATATATATATATATATATATATATATATATATTATATTTTATATATATATATATATATACACACACACACACACACACACACAAACACACACACACACAAGTCTATTTGATTCACTGAAAACTAATTTCACTGAATTTCAATTCACCCTCAAAAAATCGCTGAAACTCAAATCACTGAAAACTCATTTCACTGAATGTAAATAATGTTAGGCAAATAACATGTATATGCCCTTTTCCCCACTGTAAAATTTAGTTTAGGCAGACTTATATACAGCAAATATGACTGGCATCAGTGTGTGGTCCTTAGAACCATGGATAGTAAATACTGTATTCAATCCATCTGAGAGATGTCCATATCTGTAGCATGGGATATAAATGAAGTGAATTTAGTGAAATAAGGCATGAGATGCATTGTTCAAAACCTGTTTAGAGATCACATTGCAAGGATTTACGAAATGTAGCTTTTATGCTTTATTTTAACTTGCATTTCCTCTTGCTTGACAGAGCACAAACATAATAGTTCACTACCTAAGGAAAAAAGGAAAAAAGTTAGTTAAGGATGCCTTTTCTCAGCACTCTGGACTGCACTGGATGGAGAAATTCCACCTGTCACATACCTGACTCTGTGGCTCAAGATGTAAGAGCTGTAAGTTTAGAGAAATAAAATAGCTGATGCCATATTTGAACCCAGGGAAATGGTCATTTTAAATGGGGGGGGGGGGGTGAAAACACATGTTCATACATTTTGTGATATCATCATGTTTCTGCTTGAAAATCAACTATTCTCAGTCTTGCTAACAACACGTGAGCTGTTATATGCCTTCCTTAACATTATATGGCAGTACATAAAGTCCTGATAATTCTTCTTTCGGCTTTTGCTGGTTAGGGGTCGCCACAGTGGATCATCTGTCCACTCATGATTGGTAGTGGAGTCTTAAGGTATCGAGTTGCCAGCCCAGCACCCAACCTTCTACAGAAGGCACACACACACACACACACACACACACACACACACACACACACACACACACACACACACACACACACACACAATCACACATGCACACACGCACACACACCTAGGGCCAATTTAGAGTGTCCAATCCACCTACTGCATGTCTTTGGGATATGGGAGAAAACGGGAGCACCCAGAGGAAACCCACACGACCACAGGGAGGACATGCAGACTCCACACAGAAGGCACCCCAGCTGAGAATCGAACCGGAGAACTCTTGCTGTGAGGTGGCAACGCTAACCACTGCATCACCGTGGCTGCCCACATAAAGTCCTGATAATGTATTCCAGAAATTAAAGTTCTGTTGTGTCAAGGAAATGTAGCAAGATTAATGTGTTGCTTTAACACACTTCTTCCTATGGTCAGTACTAGTTTTTATTTTTTATTTATCATTTCTTTAATGCCTTTTGCATTTGTTCTCCACTTGGCAGCATGCAAAGACAATTCACAGCTTAAGGAAAAATGTGAAAAATTTAGTTTGGACTGCCTTATATGGGGCAAACAAGCTTGGTGGTATTGTGTGGCCATCACCACTCTGGATGTAGTAGATTGCAGACAGTAAGGATAGGAAATTTTACATCGAGCTGGCTTGAAGTGAACAAAGGGATTCCCAGGGATCAGTTCTAGGTCCAGTATTGTTCAACCTGGTATTTTTATTTATTTCTAAGATATCTAATGTTTGGGAGGACAATTATGTGGACAATATTAAACTATGTTGTGTTATCACATCTGCACAAGATATTGACCACTTCAACATTTACATGTTCTTGGTGGCTAAATAGTCAGACTTAACTGGACTAAAATTTAATAAGGATAAATGCCTACTTTGCATTCTGGGAATGCAATGGTTGAATATCAAATAAAAGTAGTTCTCCATGCGTTACAGAAGTTGACAGAATATAAGGATTTAGGTATTATTATATGTAGTAATTTTAAGTATAGGATTAATGCCTTAAAAGTTAAAGGTAAGGCATTAAAAGTTATTGGCTTAATTTTTAAGAACTTTACAAGAAATAATGATTGTTTTTTACAGTTGTTCAAAACATATGCTCAACCCATCGTTTAGTGCAACATGTTGTTTTGCTCCTACGAGAAAGGTAGTCTCCTGATTTTAGAACGTATTCAATAAAAATTACAAAGCACATCATTATTTGTAGAGATAAATCATATCCATCTAGAACTGAAAGTCTAAGCCTATTTTCAATCAAATGTGGATATTTGAGGGGGTAACCTTTGTTTAGCCTACAGGGAACTCTGGAGTGAAGAATATCAATCTCTATTAAATATTGTTAAATGCAAGTATACTTACCACAGGTGCATATTTTACATACAGAATTGAGGAGTCAAGGAAAGAGCAAACTGTTTGATGCAGTCTGGTTCAACTTTGGAACAAGGTCCTTCTATATATTCAACAGTCTTCTTTGCAGATATTCGAAAAACAACTTGATACCTGGTGCATCCCAGGATATATATATATATATATATATATATATATATATATATATATATATATATATATATTTTTTTTTTTTTCACTGATGATTATGCATTCTGAATGGCCTTTGGCCTTTACACAGGAATTAAATAATTGAACAACTGAAATTGGTTAGTACTCAGTGAAGAAAATGCACCTATCAGGTAAATTTATCTTTGGTACAATGTGTAAATACAATGACTTAAGATGAAGAACACATGTGATTAATGGCTGGAATCCAGCTAAACGTTATTTTTTCCAAGGACATCAAAATCCCATTTCTCAACATTTTAATTAGGATTGTAAAACCAAAGAAAAAATTTAATGTTAAACATATTTATTGCAAGCAATTTATCAGTAATGCTTGTCTAAGTAAACTTTTCTATTTAGCATACATCATTAATGCTTCACATATAACCTCCAGCTAATGTGTGTACAATTTCCTAAACATGACAATGATGATATTTAATTTAAAATTCACATGCATGTGTATGATAGGCACAATGTTTTTGTTATAGTCATCATGACTCATCACAAATCTTGTGTGTTTAGGTCAATTATGTCTTGTGAAGCATGTATGTAACACACCCCAACCTGTAGTACTCATGTCTTCCATCTGCATCCATCTGAATATATTTACAAACATAAATACTGCCTTTTACATATAAATGCATTATCGGGATTAATTCAAGTCACACACATACTGGCTTCTCTGAAGTGAGTCACCATTCATTTTGAAATTAGCATATCTGTAATTACCATACTTAAAAGGTAGTTCTACTTTGGCATTGTCAATTAATAAGATGAGTTCCTATTTTTGAATGTTTTATCGCATGTGTTCACTTTCCAGCTAGTACAACAATATGTTAACATTCTGTAAGCCCAAACATCAAAATATGTCACAATTTGTCCTCTTTCTCCTTCAAAACTGCAAAGATTAAAAGTCATGCCATTAAGCATTCCATTATTGAACACTGGCGCTTGTGTCAATTGTTTGAGCATCACACATTGGGACACTCAGTGCCATCTTTCACACCTTTACTGATATGTGATGTAAGTAGTACCAATGTGACTGCCGAGGAATCCATCTGCCTTCAATTACGCAAATGCAGACTGCAAAGTTGTGTGTTTTTGCGCAAGTGAAGTGAGCTTTCAGTGAATTGTGCTCAGGCAATTCATTTTCAGTGAAATGAGACTTAGACGAAATGAGTTTCAGTGAAATGTGTTTTCTATTAAACACTGTAGACCCATATATATATATATATATATATATATATATATATATATATACATACATATATATATATATATATATATATATATATATATATATATATATGGGTCTACTTCAAAGTATTGAAAGACAACACTGTCAAAGCCACTTCACTGAGAAAATATCACCGAAACCCCTAAACACTGAACAACTGGAACAGCAAAAAGTAACCCCGGGAAGAGAACCACTTGGCCACCAGGATAAGAAAGCAAACAATGCAGCAAGTAATACCTACCTACTAAACTATCTCTGTAACTGATTTGTCACTCACAAGGCTGGACAAAGAGTGGGTTGCAGTGAGTTGGCTTTCAAGAACCTTCATTTTAGGCATTACATTGTCCTCAAGGACCCTAACACATGACAAATATGACTGTGACATGGTAGTGCTATGTGTGGTAATAAACAACATGACATGTAAAACTCTAAGAGACATTCAGAAAGACATGCCAGAACTTTTCACGCATGTTATAAATGCAGATAAGACACTGGTTCTGAGAGGAATCCTTCCTTTAATCCAGCTCCTGCCTACATATAAAAAAAATAATTGCTTTGAATGATTAATAACTGGTATCTTTCCAAGGAAATCCAGTAGACATCAGTATGGGATGAGATGCTGATCAGTCCAGTTTGCTTCATAAGGATAGTGAGTTACTCTGGTTCATAGGCTTCTACATAGTGGGTAAAGACTTTTTTGCCCACCTACTGACTTTCTTTAGGCAGGGTCTAGTTGATTGGCATTTCAGTGCAATTAGCATCATCATCATTCCTAAAACTAAGTCACATTAGTGTTGGCTCTCCTCAGTTCCCCAAGTCTACACCCCTACCAAACCTCCCAACTGTCCAGATTTTCAACTCATATTTATGGGCTATTCCTGATAAAAATGTGTGTTATTCTGACAAATCATTGAGGATTGAAGTCATTAAATAAATGACATACATCAGAATTCATATCCTTCATAAAATGCGTCTTAATACAAAACCTGTTATTCTAGCAATTTTTTAAGTTTATAAGAGCAATATTTAAAATGTGACCCGGACTTTGTTTCTTTATTCACCTATTATTTTTAGCTTTGCCCAGATTTCTTGCAAGTCAAGGTTGAGAGGTATGGTCCCCCCCTCTCACCCTAACTAAATATACCAACTCTGAGACTGCACTACAGTGAGGAAAGGGAAAGGTTCACCATGGTGGCCAAGTGGTTCTCTTCCCGGGGTAAGTTTTTGCTGTTCCAGGTGTTTGATGTTTAGGGAATTCGGGGATATCATCTTGATAAAGTGGTCTTCAATGATGTTGTCTTCTGATACTTTCAGGTTGACCCACACACACACACACACACACACACACACACACACACACACACACACACACACACTCACACAGAAACACACACACACACTCATGAACATGTACATCATAAAAAATTGACAGACCATACAATGTTGCACAATTCAGCAAATGTCACTTAGTGAAAATTTCAGTACACTGCTAAGAAATGATAAAAGTCTTTATAAAGGCTTAAGAAGTATTTGCTTAAGATAATTATCTGTTGTCAGTCACAACATTAGACATTTTGCAAAGGATGGAGAAAACACTGACTCAAAGTCAGGGATGTCCCTAAAAATCAGGAATACTGGAGACATAATGTAAAAAATCTTCTTTTTTTTAAAGTTGTTGGTTGACTACCAGAATATTTTACTTCTATTGTTTGTGTAAAAGTGTGAGGGGTGTATTACAGCTTTAAAAGCTGTCAGTGGATTTTAATGCAGTGCTGCAGTGAATGAAGTGCATATGACATTACAAGGTTCACTTAGTGGGTTCTAATTCAGTGCTGCAGTGAATGAAGTGTGTATGACATTACAAGGTTCACAGTCATAACAGTGATGTTCATACACTGAGTGTTACGTTTTTTTTATAACTTAAGTTCTTATCTATGAACCTCATTGGAACAATGGAGCATAATTGCGGTGCTACATATAACATATCAGTTATAAAAAGCACATTTTTCTGTTTCTGAGCAATTGAGGCATTCAAAACATCACATTAAACTTTCTTTAGTCAACTGTACTAACAGAAAGTAGATAGTTAAAAGTTCACAGAAAGAATTTCATATAAAAGGAAATTTAGAAAAAAAATAAATAAGATATAAGAAGCACATATCTTAGAAAAGGTGACAGCTTTCACTCTAAAGGTATGAAAGGACATCATCAAAGCCTAATAACTTAGAATAAGAGACACTTTATGCAGACACGTACAAACAAAATACTGTGATTGTAAGAAAGGTTTACTCCACGGCAGTGCATGGCATTACAGGAGACATCAGAGGTGCTAAGATATTTAATAAGGTATATCATTAAGTAGGTTATCAGCTAGCAGAACTGCATCCAGGAGGTTAAGATATTACTGTTCCATAACCCAAAATAAGATACAAGAGATTTACATTAGACTACATTTAGTAGGAGATGCATTCTAAAACTTTACACAGATGGATTGCAGAGAGTACTAGTGAGGAAAAAATAACAGAAGTGCCACTATAGAATATAGATTTTGGAATATTTTTGTAATCCACTTTAATAAAGGATTGATTTAAATGGCTGAATGAAAGAAACTTGGTGAGCACAGCAAATGGAGGTGCACAGCCTTTATCTTGCTTAGAGTGCTAGATATGCATGGTGCTTGTTTTCAGTTCCCCTATAATAAAGAAGAACTCAACAAACAGAGTATGCAGAATGCTAGAACTTATTTGTGTCACACTCAGTGACATGACTAAACAGCTTAAATGTTTAGAAAAACAAACATAATTGTCATTTAAACAAATTACTGTGAAACGTTTCTGGGTTAATCTGTTTTAACACATTTAATCTGTTTTGTAAAAGTAGGTCTCTGCTTTAGTGTAAAACCAGCAGCGAAGTATTTCTCAACTCAATATCCACACTTCTGACAGCATGATTAAATTAGCAGTAATTTAAGAAACCATTTAAGTTCAATGAGACTAAGCAATAAATTTATGGCTTCATATTTAATATTCTAGGTGTATCACAATATATAAAATTGTAGATGACATACAGACTTCCTCAGTAATGCAAGACAAGAGTAAAATCAGGAGACTGTCAGCAATATGTAATTATTATTCAAGATTCATTCCTAATTTTTCTACACCAACAAGAAAACAATGCAATGGAATAGTACTTCAATACATATTCAGATGCTACAGGAATTATATGACTGTCTGGCATCTAATCAAGTAATGACCTAATCTGACCCAGTTCTCAGTTATTTGGGATGAAATTTAATTAGGGTTAGGAGCAAAGGTAAAATGGTCACTACAAGCCAGTAACAAATTCAAATAAAATACTAATAAATATTGGGAAAATATACTCTCAGTCAGAATATGAATCTTGTAGGCATCATATTTATTTATTTATTTATTCATTGACATTTGTTAACCAGGTTGGTCCAGCTGGGCTTGTGGACCACTATCAGTGGAGACCCAAGGAGAAAAGCTGCAAAAAAAAAAAAAAAAAAAAAAAAAAAAAACACACTTTACAGAGAATCAAACATTTGAGTCAAAAATATGGTCAAAATCAGTTATACAAGAACGTTAGAGAGACAAAGCAGAAATGCAAACACATGATATATACATATCAATATTTTTACAGACTAAAAAATGCATTTACATATTTACAAAAAGAGTTAAGTCCAACAGTATGGATTGTAGAGTAAAGTATACACAATAGTGGAGAACTTAGCTGTAGGTGGAAGGGCTGAAAAGGTATACACTACGGTTGTGGGGAGCTTAAGTAGGGGCTTGACAAGGACATATTTTGGAGTTGAGTAGATGAAGTTTGAGTTTTTCTTTAAAGTGGGATGGGTGAATGATGGAACAAATATCTCTTGGGAGTTTGTTCCAGGCTTGGGCGACAGAGTGTTTATATAGGAGTTTGCCAGCTATTTTTTGGGGTTGGTAGATTTGTAGTAGTAGCTGATTATAGGTGCAGAGAGTCTGCAGAGGAGTGTAGATAGAAATGAAGGAAGAGAGAGCATGACAGGATGAAGGTTTGTAAAGAATGTTGTGACAGTAGTAGAAAATGAGGAATTCTAACCAGTGGAGAGTATTTAGGGCAAGGCAGTGATGTGTATTGTATGGAGAGTGTGATAAATCTAGCTATCTTGTGGTAAGTTTGTTGGAGTTTGTATAAAGTAGTAGTTTGGATGTTGGTGAGTACTGGGGTGCATATAGAAGGGAGGGGATGAGAAGAGCTTGTGCAAGGGAGAGTCTGGCATTTGTAGTTAGAATTTTTTTGTTGTGATACAGTAAACTAAGTTTCTGGTGAGTCTTTTTCTATGCTTTGGAGGATGTGCAAGTTGAATTTGAGTTCATCATCTATGATGACCCCAAGGAGTTTAGTGTGAGCTTCAGGTTGGATAACAGTGTTATTAGAGGAAGTAATAGCAAAGGTGGATTTGAAGTGAGAGAGAGATTGGGGGAAAAATAATAAGAGTTTGGTCTTTTTAGGGTTGAGAATGAGTAGATTCCTGGACAATCACTGTTCAGTGGATAGGAAGGCCTGTTGAGTAAGAGTGTCGAGACTGGAGATATTGTCTGAGATGGAGATGAGAGTCAAGTTGTCTGCATATTGGATGAGGGAGGATTGTTTGCAAGAAGTAAAGAGATCATTGGTAAAGACATTAAATAGGAGGGGACCCAGGATGGAACCTTGTAGTACCCCAGTTGGGACAGGTATGAATGGAGAAGTGGAAGAGAGGTATTTAACAGATTGCTGCCTGCAAGATAAGTAACTGGAGAACCAGTTAAGGGAGGAAGAAGACAGATTGAGGTCTGCAAGTTTAAATAGCAGTAGGGGATGGTAGACTATCAAAGGCTTTGGAAAGGTCAAGGAAGAGACATGATACGAGTTTGTTTTTGTTTTGGGCCTCAGCAATGGTATGTGTAAAGGATAAGAGGGCAGTAGTTGTGCTGTGGTTGGGACGGAAACCATGCTGAGTGGGAGTAAGGAGGTTATGCTAGAGGAGGTAGTTGAGTAGTTGTGAGTGGATACATTTTTCAAGAATCTTAAATAGGGGAGATAGAATAGCTATAGGTCGGTAGTTAGATGGGTCTATAGAGTTTCCACTTTTATGCAGGGGAATAGTGAAAAAGGATTTCCATAGGGTAGAGATGGTGGATTCCTGAATAGATTTATTAATTAGTAGAGATACTGGATAGGCAATGGAGTCAGCAGCAAGTTTGAGGAAGGTAGGAGGTAGTTTGTCAGTGGAGGGAGAGCAGGGTTTGAGTTTGGGAAGAAGAGATCTGATGTAGGAAGTAGGAACCGGATGTAAAGAGAATAGTTGTTTGTTAGAAGGATTGGGAGGGGTAGGCAGAGTAGTTGTGTTACAGCTGGAAGGTATGAGTATTTGAATGGTTTCAATAAAGTGTTTATTGAGAAGAATAGCAGTTTTTAGAGGATATGTATTTGGGTAGGGGCAGGGAGCTGAGGAGTAGCCTGGATAGAGAATTTTGTTAAAAGTATAACCAGAACTTGCGAAGGTTGGATTTGTTATTGAAATGGGCATAGTTATAAAATATCTTTTTGACATTATTGGTTTGTTTATTTGTTTTTTTTTTTTTGTAAGATTTCTGAAGTGTCTATAATTATGTAGCAGAGGTAATTCCTTTGTTTTGATCCAGGCTTTCTAAGCTCTATCTCTTTTTAGCATAATGGACTTAGTTTCTTTTGAAAGACAGGGAGCATAACTGGGTTTCATTCTAACCTTCCCAGAGGGAGCAAGGGAGTTCAGGATATTCAGGAAGATGTTATTGAACCTAGTAACTGCGTCATTGAGAGGGATTTGTTTAAGGATAGACCAGGCAATGGTGGATAGAATAAAGTTGAATTGGACTACATTAAAATTAGAGAGTTTTCGGCAATCTCTATAAAGGTGTGATTTGGGGGGTTGGATGGTGTATCTAAGGACTGAAGTGGGGAGGTGGTTGCTAAGTTGGTTTGGTAGGGCAGTAGGGTTGTCATAGTGGTGAGGGGAGTTGGTGAGTATCCAGTCAATTATGGAGCCGGAAGATGAGTTTTTATGGAGGTGGGTGGGTGAAGATATCAGTTGATGGAAACCATGCAGATTGATGCTGAGTTGTGGGGAGTCACTTTTAAGTTTAGACCAATCTAGGTTAACATTGCATAAAATTAGGGTTTCATATGGAATATTGTGGGAAAACCAGGATAATATATTCTCTAAAGTGGATGAATTGTTTCCAGAAGGGATGTAGATGGCAGCAACAGCTAATTTTTTGTGCGGTTTAAGGTGGCAATTAAGGATGATGAGTTCAGCTGGGTGAAAGTCAGGGATGGGTGTGGGGAAAGGTGAGAGATTGAGGCTATTGGAGTGGTGTATGACTACACCACCCCCTTTTTTGGGAATCTATCAGAGCAATAGATATTATAGCCTGGTGGGAGAATTTCATTGTTAGTGATATGTGGCTTAAGCCAGATTTCAGATAAGGAAAAGATGTGATGGTTTGTATGTATTATCTAGGCATGGAAATTGGTGATTTTGTTGGTTAGGCTTTGAATATTTAGAGAATATATTGCCAGGTGTTTGGATATGGATGAGATTAGTGTAAGAGGCTGGGTATGATAGGTATTTGGGGAAGGAAGGAAGGTAGGGGATAAGGGGGGGGTTTGATTAAGGGGAGAGGGGGAGGGGCTAGGGTTGGGGTGGACATCCCAAATATAAATAAGTTATTAGTGGGAAGAGGGAGTACTGTAATACATAGATGTAGTTTGTGTAACTTGGGTTTAGATTTGTAGTAAGGTGGATTTGCAATATAGACTGTGAAGAGAAGATGTGGAGAGGTTGAAAAGTGCTGGGGAGATATGAAAGCAGGAAGGTGTAGAATGCGTGTCAAAGGTAGAGGAGGTAGGAGTGCATAAAAGAGAATAAGGAAGGTGTGAGTGATAAGAGGTTAGAGCAGAGAGAAGACATAGGAGTGAGGTGGCAATGATAAGGTGTTTCATTTTTTATGGGGGGTGTAGGGGTTATAGACAGGGTGTAATAGTAGGGGAAGGAAGTGATGTATTTGGAGTCTGACAGGAAGTAGTTTGTCAGTGGATCTTGGGGAGAGA
This sequence comes from Protopterus annectens, assembly GCF_019279795.1. Taxonomy (NCBI): domain Eukaryota; kingdom Metazoa; phylum Chordata; order Ceratodontiformes; family Protopteridae; genus Protopterus; species Protopterus annectens. The sequence goes on along the minus strand of NC_056738.1, from coordinate 293,874,613 downwards.
AGGAAGGGAGTGGATTGTATAAATCACATTGTAGTGGGAGGTGTAGGAATAGGGGCAGGGTAGGGGAACGGAGTGGGCAGGCCAGGTCAGCAGTGTGAAACAGCACTGACAATAACAATTAGAAAGGAAGTAACTGTGAAAATCAGAGCTGAAGAGGTAAGAAGAGGTGAGCCAGAGATGGAAATGCTGCAGATATAAATTTAAAAACAGGAGACAAAGGGTACAGAAGATGTACTAGGGGTTAAATAGCACTCTAGAATGTGGCTGGCAACATTAAACCTACATATACTGGAACTACTGAGAGTTAAAATAACATTAAACTAAAAGCTATTGGTACTATTGTTAGTTAAAACAACAAGGAATATGGTAGAAAGAAAGAACAGAGTCACTCTATCTGTATGGTAATACGGCAACATTTTACCAGCATCATTAATCATAAACCATTAGTAATAATCTGCAGCAACCAACGCTTGTTAAATCATATTTTATTGCTGTTTTCACTGTTTGCAAAGCTTTTTTGCTATTTTCACTGTTTGTAAATAATTTCTGGCACCTTTGACTGTTTGCAAAGCAATCTGTTCTGCTTGTTCTGTTCTCCCGCCAAGCAGCATTTAAATAATTGAATTGTTTGCTGTTTAAAACATTCTTTTGAGTCTCTTTGCTGCTTTTCTGCTGTTTAAAACTTTTTTAGTGTCTCACTGCTATTTTTCTGCTGTGTTAAACTTTTTTTAGTGTTTTCTACTAGAATTAGTGTAGCTAGAAGCTGTATTATAGTCCAAATACAGGTTTGCTGCATCTGGGTCTGTTTGTGGTGGCTGTTTCCTCTGAGCACATTTTCCAGGTCATCCTTAATTGGAAAGGACCCTTCTGCACTCTACTGAGAGAGGTGTGCTGATAAAGACCTGTCTGGTAAAGGGTGGTTGATCTAGGGCTTAAAGTAATCATCCTCCTTGGTCATTTTGAACATTTTAAAAGTTTTTTTTAAGTTTTTAACTTATGGTACTTAAGCCTCACATTTCAGCCGGCTTGTTTGCACATCAAGCAGCACCACGCTCAATTTTTCCCTTAGATATATCTGTTGCACATTAGTGTAGTCCTCATCCCTAGTACTTTTTCTGGTCTAAGAAATACTGCTAGGGAGCTGTAACCTATTAATCCACCAGCAATAAAATCCCTGGCAGAAATACCATCTACTGATCACCTCCTTGATCAGTCATGAAAAGCCCCCCTTTGTGATAACAGCTCTTCATTCTAGGATTATGGACAGTTGGACTACCCTTGTTTCTAGAAACAAGGGTAGTCCAACAGCTCTTCATTCTATGATTATGGACAGTTGGACTACCCTTGTTTCTCTCCCCAACCTTGTTGACTTTGGTCTCCTGATGCAGTATTGCAAATGCTCTTCTAATAACTCATTCTAGTCCAGACTTCGAGAGATGTATCTACACCAAAAATAATCAATTTGTGCTCTCTCACACTTGAAACAGTAACACTGAAGAGGTTGTCATCCTACCCACTACTACTCATGCACACAATACCACTACTCATACACATAGTATGCATCAAACACACACATCAAAATAGGCAGAGGTTCTCTCAAAACACTTACTGAAACACCAGAGACCTCCAAAACAAGACTGCTACAACTAACACAGCTCCCACAGCACCCATGACACATAGCAACACCAGTGTCTCACCTACCAAGCACGCAAGGTGAAACACTCAAAAATAAATGTTCTTGTCATTGGAGACTCCATAGTGAGGCACACAGATGTCCCTCTCACCAGGTTGGACAAGGAGAAAGTCAAGGTCAGCTGTCTGTCCAGTGCCAGGATTCATCAGATCATGCATGCACTCAGGTGTCTCAGCAACAAGTACCATTATGACTCTGTCATAGTTCATGTTGGAATAAATGACCTGAGATATAACTCACCGGACTATATGAAGAGAAACATGATTGAGCTCTCTGAGTATGTGTTCCAGGCAGGTATGCCCCTAGCCTTGACCAGTATACTACCCTCACCTAGAATGATGCCACAGTATAAACATAAAATGATTGAATTCAATAATTGGCTTAGTTTTTGGTGTCATTTAAAGGGGATTCAGCTTCTGTCAGCCTGAGAGGTCGTGGTCAAGAAACCTCGCTACTTTGCCAGAGACAGTTTGCATCTGGCACAACTAGGCTTTCAGATGCTGGAAAAGGCTCTTGCCTCGCCCATAGTGTCTTTTTAGGCAAGGTCTTGAAAACAAATTTTCTGCCGTAAAATTTGCCAATCATAACAAAATAAGGGTTGTGCTGCTAAACGCTAGGAGCTTAAACCAAAAACTGCACACCCTGGACGCACTTCTACCCCTGGAAGATGTAGATGTCTGTGCAGTCACAGAAACCTGGTTCAAGGCCCCAGACAATACCCTGGCCTTGCAAGGCTACAAAGACTTCCACACCTTGAGTCTGCAAAACAAACGTGTGAAAACCAAATGAGGTGGTGTTTTTATCTATATTACAGATAATTCACCTCCTGTCCAGTTAGAATGGACAACTTCATGGAGTTACTCCAAGTTCAGGTTACTGTGGGTAAGACCCTCATTCAAGTCATAGCCAGTTATAGATCCCCCTCCATGGGTCATGATGTGCATGAAGCCTATTTGATCAAACTGGAGTCAATCCAAATAGTGCAGAGCACTCTGGTTATGGTGGATTTCAATTATCCCACCATCGACTGGGAAACCTACTCTATCCTTAAATCACTAGTGCAAAAATTCCTGGACTTTGTTAACTCAAATGCCCTGGAACAAATTGTTCAAACCCCAACAAGAGGGACAGACATACTAGACCTGGTCCTCACTAACATGCCAAACAGATGCACTGCTGCAACTGTTTGACCCTTACTACTTAAATCTGACCACAAATCAGTCATCTTTGAGCTGGCACTAAGGCTAGAAGTAACAAATGGTGTAGTCAGACTAAAAAACTTCACCAAGGCAAACTATACCCTCCTATGGGTAGGTATAAATGCATTTCAAGCCCCACACTCAGCTGGAAGTGGTAACTAGACCAAAGCTTACACTAAAGCCCTATACAATCACTTGCATAAGTGTATAGAAGTGGCTGTACCAGAAAGAATCAAAGCCAGAGCCCTAAGTAAAAACAAGCCACCATAATGAACATCCAGCATCAACAAACTTTACAACAAATGCAGAAAAATGTTGCCTAAGAAAACTAAGGTGAGGTCCCAACAATAGAAAAACACCCTCCTCAGCCTCAATAGGCAAATAAGACAACACATCAGATCCTCTAAGAGCATCCTTGACAAAAACTTAGCAAGCACAGCCAAGGATAACCATAAGGCCTTTTACAGCTACTTACATAGCCAAAAGGCAGGACCCAAGCATGTCCTGAACTTGTGACTAATGGTATCGCACATACTGACCCTACAAAGATAGCAAACCTAATAACAGATAGATTTGGCAATAATTTCACTCCCTTATCCCCCTCCAAACTTATCATAAAACTTGCCCCTAACCCCCCCCCCCCCACACACACACACACACACACACACACTACATATCTGAAGAGCAGGTTATTCAAACGTTGTCCGAGGCAAAAAACATAGTCTCTATGGGACCAGATGGCATCATAGGCTGTTTGCTAAACAAGCTAAAATATGAACTATCATCACAGTTAAGTACCCTCTTCAATCATAACCTAACAACATTCATGCAGATTGGAGAACAGCAACAGTTATTTCCCTCCAGAATGGTGACCTAGCAACAGACCCAGGGAATTACAGACCCATAAGTCTGACCAGCCTCATCCGTAAGGCCATGGAACGTATCATAGTGGACCTCATAGATAAAGACATAGGTGATCTCCAAACCCTGGATCCAACCTAATTCGGCTTTGTCAAGGGCAGAGCCTGCCTGTTAAACCTGGTGAATTTCTTTGAAAATGTGACCAGAGCCATTGATGAGGGCAAATCTGTGCACACAGCATACCTTGACTTGGCAAAAGCTTTCAACATAATCCCATACTCAGACATTACAGATAAACTTAGCAAACTGAATGTAAACCCCTATGTCTTTGTTGTAATATTGATTGCCAACTGGCTCACAAACCAGTCACACACTATCAAAGTGGGTAACTCCACATCAACCAGCAGACCTGTCACCAGTGGGGTGCCACAAGAGTCAGTGGTGATCCCATTACTATTTGGTATATACTTCTCAGAAGTTCAGGCCAAAGCTAAGGGGCTGTGGCTGGCCAAGTCTGTGGACAACTGCAAAGTAGGTGCAATTATTGAATCCCCAAATTATGTCAGTATACTTCAGGAGGGTCTTACGCAGATCAGTGACCAGCGTCTTAGTCATGGTTTCAAACAGAATGCAAAGAAATGCATCATCATTCCCTCTGGCAAAACCAATGTCCCTTCACACTATCAAATCAACAACAATACTCTAAGCACCTGCAAAGTGGTAAGGGATCTGGGACTGGACATTAACTGGAACCTAAACTTTGACCACCATGTCTCTACTGTAGTAAGGAAGGCTTTCTACATAGCACACTTGATTAGTAAAGGAATCTCCTCTAGAGCAATGAAAGTTATAACCCCTCTAATTCACTAATCAGGCACATAATTGAGTATAACACCCCTATTGGCATGGACTGCAAAAAGCACCTGCAGAGATTGGAAAGACAACAGAGGTTTCTAACAAAGAAGATCAAGAGACTCCAGGATGTGCCTCACACAGAAAGTCCCTGTCACTATATTCTGTATCATATAGACTTCTGAGTGGAGATTTATGCCTGACTTACAGAGCAGTCTCAGACTCAAATCTAATGAATTTGCTGCACATCCATAAATCAAATGAGACTAGACCTACCCCATTCCATGGACCTACATATGACCTGCGAATTGAATAGAACTGCTAGAGGGACAGATTTCTCTCCCTTTGACTGCTGCATCTTTGAAATAGGCTACCAATTCATGTGAAACAGGGGCCCTCTATGACACTGTTCAAAACAAACCTGAACGAGTGGATGGGGCATTCTTACCGGAGATAGCGCCCACAATCCTCCTGGACTTGAGCAGTCATTACCAAATACAGTCCTGGGTATTGACTAGAGTATCTATCATATTACATTGAGATGAAAAGGTTAGGCTTGAAGTGACCTCCAGGTTAATAGCCTAGTAAATTCCTATGATCTTACGATCCTATTACCACCAAGAAGAGAATTAAACATCCCAGAATTCGACCTTATTTATTACATTTTCTTTTCATAAAAAAGGAAAACATTTTTGATTTTATGCTGAATTTCCCTACAAATAATAGTTGAAGTTAAAACATAGAACGGAATCAGAAGTAGCAGAGACATATATACACTTCATTGGACAGTATTCTTTTCCAAATGGATCCAAAAAGAGACTGATACAAAAGTAAAACTACTGGAAAATAAAGAAATATGTCTGAATTACACATGGTATAAGTAGGCAGCAGTGATAAAAAGGGAGGGCATTATATGGAAATGGACTGGCAAGGAGTGTTTTGAAGCCTGCTGCTGGAGTTTATGTCTCTATAATGCTCATCCAGGATGGGCATTAATACAATTAGAAAGTATCTTTCTGTTTCTGTCTATTAATATTATGTTGCAATGTGTTGTGTTTAATGTTAATGTTAGCAAGTCAGACTGCTAACTAGTCATGAGTGGAGTCCCACAGGGTTCGGTCCTGGGTCCTCTCCTGTTTGGTATCTACTTCTCTGAAGTCCAGGCCAACACAAAGGGACACAGGCTGAAAAATTTGCAGATGTTTGCAAGTTGGGAGGTATTATTAACTCCCCAAGTGATGCTGACATCCTACAGAATGGCCTCACTGAGACCAACGACTGGTGTCAGAACCATGGCCTTAAGCTCAATGCCAAAAAATGTATCATCATCCCCTTTGGGAAAAAACAAGTTCGCATGAATTACCCACATTGATGGTAGTCCATGGAACACAGAAGGCATTATAAGAGATCTGGGAACACAGGTTGACAGCAACCTCTCTTTTGATCACCACTTTGCCACTGTGGTCAGAAAGTCCTTCTATGTGGCACATCTCATTACTAAGGGTTTTGCATCCAGGAAGAAAGAAGTCATTGTCTCCCTCTACTCTTTCCTCATTAGGCAAATCATTGAGTACAATACCTCATTTGGCATGTACCTCACTAGACACCTGCAACAACTGGAAAGGCCGCAAAAGTACCTCACAAAGAGGATCCTAGGCCTTAAACACTTGTCCTATATGGACAGACTCAAAAAAACTCCAACTATTCGCTGTCTCATATCACCTACTTAGAGGTGGTCTCTGTTTGACTTACAAAGCCATGTCTGACCCAGCTCTGTTAGAAATACTACATCAAAAGAAATCCCAACCCCTCTGCACCACACGCTCCAGAGACCTCAACCTCATTACCACAATTAACAGAACATGCTGGAGGGACAGGTTCATAACCAAGAGACTGCCCATGCTATTGAATAGACTTCCCATACATGTCAAGCAGAGCACCTCGCTGACCCTCTTAAAGAGAAATCTTGATGAGTTGATGGGAAAGAGAAAATTCACCCTGTGGATAACTCCAGTGGCTTTATTCGAAAGATGCACTGGGAACTAAGGTTGGGTGGCACTATGCCAGGTTAATCCTATTCCTAGGCTTGAAAAGACCCCAGTGCAATTAGCCTAGTACTCACTCATGAACCTATGAACCTATAGCTTGAAATATAAGATGAAATCCAGAAGTGTAGCTGGTTCAATCAGTGCCCTGTGCCAACACTATGAACCAGTGCCCCGCTCCCTCAGTTCCAGATAACCAGATGAATGACATGTCCCCCCACCAGCCCCAGCCATTCAGGTCCTGTTTCTTTGCCCTGCGCCAACTATCCTTTTAACATATTTTATTTAAAAAAACATTACTACTCAGGAATGCAGTAGGCATGTGTGTACTGGTTAAACACAAGTGCAGGAGAGATGAGATTGAAAAACATAAGCTGCAGTTAATGTGTAATAGCAGCAGCAGGCATTGTGGAAAGTATGTGACTTATGCTAGTTAGGCATCATTCCTACTTTTTGTGATTCAAAATCTCAGTTTTCTTTCCGAGTGTATGTGGTGCACTCTAATGTTGCAATCAGTGAAGATACTCAGTTTTGTTGCTAGCATTGCTTTGTCCTACTTTGAGCTGCTTGTAAAGCAGTATATAGCAGCCTCAAATGGGGCAGAGATACTGGGAAAGGATTACATATTTCACCTTTGAGGAATGAGAGCTGCTTGACAGATTTAGAGTACACAGAAAAATTGTAATGGCTTTGGTGGAGTTGTACAGGTCACAAACTGAAAAATGGGCAATGTGTGGCCTTCCTATTCCTGTGGATACCGAGGTATATATAGCCCTCACTATACTTGTCACTGGCAGGGGTGTAGCTAGGATTTTCAAATTTGTACTCACAGCTCTCAAACTGCTACCCCCCTCCCCAGCCAAGCTACGGCCATTCTCGTAATTCATGGTTCGCTCTTTTAGTGTCGATGAAGAGGCATTCGCTGTAATGCCTCTTCAGTAATATAATATAAATTCACTCAAACTAGGTTCCTTGAATTGAAAATTAACCTGAAATGTCAGTTCTTTGAAAAATGCAGCATGGTAGTTGGGGTAGAGAATTTATGCTTTTGTTTTCTGTAACTAAGGTACAGGTTTTGAGCTTGAGTAAATTACTTACCACCTGCTACCCCTAACTAGGATGTTTCATTCACACACACACCCCTACCTACCTCTTAGTGCAAGAAATACGGACAAAGCCTAAAATAAACAGGGACAGATATTAAATAATGCTCGCGTGAACTTAGAAAGTTGCTAGAATAACAGGATTTGTGCTAGTATGAATTTTTCTAAAGGACATGAAGTCTGAAACTCAAATGTCTGTCATTATTTAGCAACTTCATCCTTCAATGATTTTCTAGAAAATCACAAAATTTATGAGGAACAGACAAAAAATATGGGGCAAAAATCTGGACATTCTGCAAAATTTGGACAGTTGAGAGGTATGCTACCTACCTACCACACACACACCTCTCAACCTCTTAGAGCAACAAACTCATAAATAAAACTGAGGCAAAGGCCCAAAAATAAGGACATTTTTTTAAATATTGCTCTTATAAACTTAGAAAGATAATATAGTAGGTCTTGCATTAGTACAAATTTTCTGAAAGGTATGAAGTCTGAAACTCTAATGTCTGCCATTATTTTCTAACTTCAGTCTTTAACAATTTGCCACTAATTTGCCAGAAAACCGCAATTTTATGAAAAACGGACCAAAAATGTGATGCAAAAATATAAAATTGCCAGACAATACAGCTGGGAACCTGTCAAAGAAGGGACACCATTTTAATATGAGCACAGTTAACTTAGAGCAGCTGACAAAATTAGAGAATCTACATGCATTTCTGAAATAAAAGTAATGTATAACTCTGATCATTACAGTTATTTATAAAAGTAAAGTAAACCCTCCACGTTTTCTTCCAAAATTGCTATTTTGCAGAGAGATTATTAGGGGGAGAGCAACATTTTGAGCCAAAATTGGGGACAGTTGAGAGGTTTGGATATTCCTAATTCTATAAAGTGATTTATTTGCCCGTACCTCTCAACCTCTTAATGCAGGAAATCTGGACAAGGCCAAATATATTGGGGGAACATACAAACAGTACTAAAAATTGACCTTGTATAAACTTAAGACAGTTGCTAGAATATCAGGTCTTGCTTTAGCATGCATTTTTCTGAAGATTATGACGTCTGAAACTTAACATCGGTCATTATTTAGTGACTTCATTCCTAAATGATTTGCCAGAAAAGTTTTATTTTGCATTTTACAGCATGAACACCAATAAATATCTGCTAAACAAAGCAATGCAGTCTCACAATGAAACTAGACTTAGCATTAAAACTTCTCTGCCCTTGAAACTCACATTCATTGAAACAGCATTGAAACCCACATTCAAAGAAAATACATTTTGCCAGTGGCAGATAAAGATTAACTTTGGGCTGTTTTCAAATCATAGGCCCCTTGCACATACACGTGCTCTTTGATACACCTTCCATCATAAAAGTCTACTCAAACTTCTACAGTCCACCAGTATCAGTAAATATGCACAATCTCTGAACTAGTAAAAGCCATCTACATAACTCCACATTAGAGAAATCTGTAACTAATGAAGAGGCTGCTGCTAGCAAACAACTTTATATTTCATGGCTTCATCTACCAATAATATGCCTGTTGCCCTTGAGGAATAAATTGCCTATGTTGCATTAAAAACAATGATACGCTAGTAATATTGCAATAGGGAATGGATAGCAAACTGATAAGGTTCATAGTTACTACTAGATATCATCGCCAAAATGGACTACAGCATCCACTCCCCTTTACAACACAGTACAGTATCAGCAATGTATCGACCTACTGTGGGAGAAGAACCCACAGCCTTCTGCATCAAAAACAGGCACACTACCTGTTGTGCTATTAATAGTACAAGCAGACTATGCATAAGCAGCACTAAACTTAAGTTCCCCTGTAGCTCTCAGCTCCTTGTAAAATGTTGACACTCAGCTGTATCTCTGAACTTTGCAGCACAAGAAATCTGGAAAAAGACAACATTTATTTGGGGGGGGACAAAAGCCCAAAAACAGGGACACATTTTAAACATTGCTTGTATAATTTTGAAAAGTTGCTAGAATAAAAAGCTGTGCTATCACCATGCATGACTTGAACCCAGAACCATACACGCTATAGTCAGTGTAACATACCACTATGCTAAATCAGCAGTTTGAAAAATAGGAAGACAAACTTAATGGCTATAATTTAGATAGCTCTCAACCTCTTAGGACAAAAAACCTGGACAAACAAAGCCAATAATGAGGGAATACAAATTCAGTTCTCACTTCACACCTTAGCACAAAAAAACCTGGACAAACATCAAAAACAATAATGGGAGAAATGCAACTTCAGTTCTCACCATAGCTCACAACCATTAGAAAAGCAAATCTGAACAAAGTTCAGAAATGGTGGTGGTTAGGGACTTTAGGCTGTTCTTACCCTAAAGCAAAGGTACAGTGTTTGAGCCTGAACACCTATAGCCAGCAGGTGTAGTATGTGGGGGCATTTTCACACACACACACACACACCCCCTTTCCTTTCCAACTTGCTTCAAAATGACACACACTTCAAATGTTTGCAGCCAGCTGGACATGATGTGAGCTCACTTCCGACTGGCTGGTACAGCCTTTAAATACATACTTTTTTTTTTTTTTCAAAAAGCTACCCTCCCTTCTACAAAAGTTGTACTGAAATCAGAACAGTGTGTATGCCTCCTGACGTCCCTGGTCACTGAGACCTATCAGAGAGAAACTGCCATGAAGATACCCAGTAATCCTCTGTATATTATTGGCTCATTCAGATGAGCATATATTTCCCAGTTTCAACACAGGACAGAGGCAGTACCATGTGTGCTTTCTACAGAATGGCATGTTTTCATGATGAGCTTTTTGTGACTGATTTTACCCATGTGAATACTAGGAAACCATTTGGACAACAGAGGAAGAGTTAACACAGTAAGAAGGGTTACCACTCCATCAACTGGCAGGTAGTGTGTGATGCTTTCTGGGAGTTATAACCATTTTGCAAGAGTTTGTAAGAAATTGAATAAAGTGTTACAGTAATATACTGATATTTTTAAAAGCAGCACAATAGTATAAAGTTGAAATTTTTGATGGTACAGCTCAGCTGCAGTCAGTTAACAGAGTTCTTCTTTTACTAGGACATTTACTAGGAATTATCTTTTACTCCTAGATATGAATCGTGCATAATTGCAACATTTTTTTAAAAGAATCACAACAAGCAAGTTTTACTTTGGCAAAACTGTCTCACATCTTTCTGCTCTGAATAAAGATAAAATGCAAGGTATGGATACTGAGTTTAAATATTCATGGCAATGTTATGTCTACAGGTGATGGCTATAAGGTGCCTTTAGTTAGAATTTGATAGGATTGCTTGAATCGCAGGAGTTTCTTCAAGTTTGAAGTTCATCCAAATATGTGTGTTGTGTCTGATTATTCCAATGAATCACAGGAGGGAAGAATAACAATGGGTGTGGACTTAAATTTACCAGAAACAGACTGAAATAATATTGATTCAACAGCATTAGTAAGGAAATTATTCACAATGTTATGTTTAGGAACAGCAATTGCTTCAAAACATTCTACCAGAGAACAGAACATTCTAGACACTATTTGTGTACCTAAAGAAATTACTGTTACTTCATTCCAAGTTTTACCACCATTGAAGTGCAGACATCATGTAGTTAGAAAGGTTAATTTGTTGCTAGATAATTATGTCAAACTGAGTTCTGAATCAAATGCACAAGAGATTAATTATACGTTATATGGAAGCAAGACAGTCACTATGTAAAACAAACTGGAATGGTGCATTCAGTGGTAAAAATGCAGAAGGAATGAGGAAAGTTTTAAATGAAAAATAATTTGAGTGCAAAAAAATGTTTAACATCAGGATCTAGGCATACAACATCAGGGGGATATATTACCAAAAGAACAAAATGCCTGCTTAAGGTAAGAGACAACAAATATAAGAAAAGGAAAAGATCTCAAACTGCAACTTTGTAAAATGAAATAAACAAGCTGGACAAATAAATTAAGCATAGTGTGAGACAAGATCAAGAAAAATTAGAAGAAAATGTATATAAAGATATTGAACATAATAGGAAACCATTTATGTGAAAGGAATAAAAACATAAACATTGTTAACTGTGTGTAGATTCTAACATTTATTCTCAGACACAACAGATTATAGTTATATTTACAAAACTGTATGCAAAGCAGTCTGTCTCCACTAAAGGGGTGATACGTTGCCCTAGCGACATCCAGGTAACTTAAGATACTGAAATCAAACTAGATTACATTGAAAAAGAATTATGCAAGTTGGACCCATCAAAGCACAGGGAGGAGACAGAATTAGTAATAATGACATGAAAACAGTTCAGCAAGAACTTGGAGTACCATTGTATCTATTATTTACTGGGTTGTGTAAATATTGGGAGATTCTTCAACATTGGAGACAGATGCTTATTAAACCTGTCCTTATGGGAAAGGGGAGTAGGACAAACATAGAGTCATAAAGGCCCTTAAGTCTACTTTCATGTTCTGGAAAAATAATGGAGAAGGCAATACTGGATAAGTTATTGTCAGAATTGGATATGTTGGGATTTTAAACCATATATATTGGCCAGGTGAAATTCTTGGTTACAGTCAGGGTGTCCCACAGGGCTCTCTCCTAGGCACATACTTGTTTAGGCTTTAACTTTCAGATCTATCTTTTTATCTGAGGTGTTCTACAGTCTGTATGCAGGTGACTTGAAATTGGGTAAATTGATCATATGTGTTACTTATAGGGCATGTCTGCAAAAGTACTTGACTAAATTGACCATTTGGGCACAGGAGAGTAATATGTTGACAAATATATCAAAAACTAAGCATATGAGATTTCAGAAAATTGAAAGGTGAATATTTAATACAGCACAGAGTGATTGAAAGTGTAGATTCATTTAAGGACCTGGGTATATGGGTAGATCCACCTTTGAGTTTTTCTAATTATATCAACCAATTGGTTAATGATAGTTATAGAACTATAGGTTGTATAAATGAAGCTTGGAACAGACTAAGTTGTCCCGGGACATCTTCATGGGGGGGGGTAGGTTAATATTAAGGGGATTTAAGTGGGTTGGGGAGGTGAAAGGGTTAAGTGGAGGCAGGGATGGTTGGGAGGAAGTGAGATAATGATGGGAGGGGCTTAAGAGGTTTAGTCTAGTGCAGTTGGGTTAAGCAGTCACATTTTGGCGTGAACTTGCTAGAGTAGGTTCTTGTCCATGGCAACCTGCAAATTTGGTGGTCAGGTAGGCCTGGAATGGTTGGGTGGAAGAGGTGAGTGATGTTCAGTACCAAGGGTTAGTAGTAGTGATGTCAGTTATATGATAGATATTACTCATATATGTAAGGGTTTTTTATTTATTTATTTATTTTTTTTTTTTTTGTTTGTTGGGGGTGGGGAAAGATATACTTGTGGTCAGCTGCCAGGAGGAGGAGGGTGGGTTTCCTGTGTTCCTGCCAGCAGTCATGGCTGGTGTGAGGTGTTCCTTTTGGGCCAACCTGTTGTGCCACTCTCTGAGGTGTTTTCCTCAGCTGGGACCAGTGATGCCTTTCACGGGCTCTGAGCGAGTTGTTTGGCAGTTGGCACAGCTTTCAGTTATCCATCTCATTACATTAATATTTAAAGTGGACGGGAAAAACTAAAATATTAAGCTAACATTTAAAGCACATTAACACTCCATACTTTAATGAATAGCAGGAATAAATATGTAAGCTATAACGAAATATTATCAGCTCCTCTTCAATGTACCCTGTTTGCTTTCACGGTTTGAGGTGCTAGGGTCAGTGGGGGGCGGTGCGCATGCTCTGGCTACTCAGTGCTTCATTTTACATAATTTTATATATATAACAAAAAAAAAAAGGGAGGGGAGCCTTGAATTGGCGATGCGATTCCATCGCCTGTAATTTATACTACTTATCCGCTTTCTCCATTCATAGCACACACACAGAAACACGAGGTGCTGATTTTAACAAAAACTGTTTAATGTTACATAGAAAGCAGGATGCGAGCTTGAGGTTGTGTGGAATTTTCTACTGTGTCTTCCGGTTGGCAGTTTCATGGACTTTAGTGGTGTAGCATGGTTTTGGATACTGGCGGTCTTTCCGCGGGTTTATTTCAGCACAAGATGGACATACTTGTCCAAGTTGTTGAAGCTGTTTCTTCTGGCTGGTCGCAATTTCTGTTTCTCATATGTGCAGATGCATTCACGCCTGTCTTGACTTTTCCAGTGGTGTTTTGGGGCTACGGGGAGTCGCGGTGGATTTTCTCGGCTAGAGATATTTAAACAATTTTGTTTAGAAGTGGATCTACGGCTTTGGCGGTCATCATCTCACCGGTTCCACTTTTCATGCCCAACAGCCAGGAAACTGGCGCGTAGTTACACACTTGCTGATGGTATCACTGGTGCTGATAATTTAAACCGCCACGGAGGATGGCTATTGCTAGTATACAAAAAAAAAAAAAAAAAAAAAAAAAAGAAAGGTATCTGGAGAGCGACTCATGTTGTTTTGGGGGTGCTGTGGCTTGACAAGGTGCATGCATGTTACTTGCTTCACTTGACACAGACAGAGGAGGTGTTTAAGTGAGTGAACACTTCCCGGGGCTGACAATGTATTTGTTTCTAGCAGTTTGCTGTGACTTGCTAGTGGATGTGGTGTGTGAACATTTTTTGTCATTTGTCATCTGATAAGGTCTATGTTGGGTGAAAATTTGGACAGTTAATGGTGGACTGCAATTCAGCTTCTTGTCATTGTGGGTAGTGTAGGATGGAAAATGCAGTGTTTGTTGTTGTCGGGACACAGTTTTAATTAGAGTGGCTGCATTCTTTTCTAGGTTGTTGTTTCGTTTGTTGAACGGTTGATGTTTATAGCGTAGTGATTGGCATTGCCGGTGCTGCTTGGAGGCAGGGGGGCACTGTGGTTCGGTGCTTGTTTTGGTGGGTTCAGTGGTTGAGTCGGGAGCTCTGCTGTATTGGGGAACATGGTGTCCTCTTGTTGGTGGTTTGTGTCATGTGGGGGATGACGGGTTGCTCTTGGTCGACTGAGTGACTTTTCGCGGGCTCCTGGTGGGTTTGAGCATGATTGCTGCTGTACATGCTCAGTGCGGCACTGGTCCTCGCTACCTTTCCTCTGAGGGCATTGTAATTGTGTGTTGCACAGTTTGAGATAACTTTCATGTCCTTTCTTACAAAGATACTGTTCTTGCTAAACAATCTCTGACAAGGTTCCACGGTATTTGTTGAAGCTTTCAGAATGTTTTTCTAAAGTGACTCAGCTCAGAATTATCCTGAATATTTCACATTAACTGTGGAGATTCACATCTCATAGTTGTTTGACGGATATCAGGTTAGGTTGGTTTTATAAAAAAATGCTTAATGTCATGCATATATTTATGCTGCAAAACACGAGCCTCACTCTTCTAAGAAATCAAATCTTATAATGCAAGGGAAACTTTAACACTGCATCAATAACATTAAAACCAGAAACAGCAGCAGTGAATAAGGTTTCATTTCAGAAGCAAAAGAAACTCTGCGGTCTTGTAATTACATTTGTGTTCTCTTTATAAAACTAGTAATACTTATGATATGGTAAAATATTGTTAATAAGCAAAATTTATTCATAAAATGCAATAATGATTTATTATAAAGATGTGTTGCTTCACAACAGAAAATTAAACTTCATATATTTTTTGGGGATATTGGAAAATCCATCTAAACAGTATAAGTTTGACATGTCTAATTCTTGATTAATGACTGCTCATGTTCTGCAAGTTAACATATTGCTAGGACAGTCTAACAGTGTTTATCAGTCTGGGTGCAGACATTTTAATAAATGATGTGTAACTTTCATTTCTATTAAAAAAAAAAAAAAAAAAGTCAAGACATTTAGAAATACACGCAATGTAGGACAACATAAACAAATTTACATGAACAATTAATTCATCTCCTGCATTAGACAGAAGTCAAATATCAACACTGTGTGTTTGCCATTGTGTAAGCTTTTAGGTGAAATTTTTTAATACTTTATAGATAGCGTGGTTTTGAAATTAGTTTAGTTTGGGGTTGTTGTAGATTGTGGAGGGTACATTTTAGTATTGACTTTGTGCTTGACTGTGGTGGACACTGAATGCTTTGCCTGTTTGAAGAACCACATAATTCTTTTGCGGGCTTTAGGCAGAGTGTGAAGTTTGCCTGAGGTAGTGTGGTAGGCTGCGCGGGCTGGGTGGTGCGGACGTGGGACTGCTTAATGTCATTTGCGAGCTGTCGCTGTATATCCACCATACCTCATCTGTACAGATTAATCTTGCAGGATGTCCAGATTCTGCCGCATATTTTGTGTTCCCCCTAAACAAGTACTTTCTGGCAAACAGGATTGAAGTCAGTGAATAATGACAAACATTTGAGTTTGAGACTCCACATCCTTCAGAGAATTCATGCTAATGCAAAACTCATTATTCAGTCAGTTTGTTATATGTGAGTGGCAGTGTCTTGGTATTTAACAGGGTCAGTGGAGGCATCGCTTCAGTTATGGATGCTTTGCCATATATGGGAGTGGCAGGGGTACATTCCTTCCTGGGTTGGCAGGATAGGTTGTCCATGATGTCTTAGAATGTGTGGTATGTATTTTAGATGATTTAAATCTCTTTTCTTTCTTGCAGATGGGGTCTTGGAATGTGGTGGCTGTGATTTGGAATAGGTGGGTATAAGGTGGAGCTTTCTCTTTACATATTAGAGGTCTTACTTTTTCTCCTTCTCTTTGTAGATGGTGTGTCGAGTATCTGTTGTGGTGATAACAGTGAAATCGCAGATGATGGAAGCAGTGGCGAGCTTGGAGGTTACACATAGGGAACACAACTGGGCAACAGTTATGGAGGGAAATGGGGTCTTGGAAAACTGCGGCTGTATTTGAACAAGATAGTGGAGTCAAGGCTACCAGTGGTGGCACCACACAGTGAGTTCACAGATGATGGAGGCAGTGGCAAGCGAGGAGGTTACACAGGGTGAGCTCAATTGGGCAACAGTTACTGGCTGAAGTAAGTATATTTCAAAGTTGACTTTGGTAGAGGATTTACATGGTTAGCCAGAGAAGGACAGGCATTTGAGTTTTGAATTCAAGCTTAAATGGTGGTACCGTCAGTATGTTAGATCAATCTTGGAAAGTTGCTCCCACTAAAGGGAGCAGCAGCCATTTAGCCATAGGTAAGAGTTTGGGACTCGGTAGTGGGCTTGATAAGGTTACAAGTAATTTGCTATGTAATGTTCATTAAGGCACATTGCTGTGGGTGGGGTGGAGCCACAACAATCTGAGTATCATAGGAAGTTATTAGGCTACTGGCTCAGGGATCATTACAAGCTAAACAAGTTCGGCTCTTATTTTGGGGATATGAGTTGTTAAAAAAAAGGGGGGGGGCTGGTTCCATACTTTTGTGCAAAGTTTGACAAACACTAGATGGGGTGGCAGGGGTCCTTATCAGTGCATTCATGTTACGTAATTATTGGTATGTGTGCGCATAGGATTTATTGTTTTCTTTTCTTTGCAGATTGCTGAAGGTCAGAAGGCTTCATGCCATGGCTTGGAAAGGGGATCTGAAAGGTGGTGTTTTGATAGGATAGATTTCTTTCCTCCAGAATGGGGCACAATGTGGGGCTGAGTAATCACCTTATTAAGGCATATTAGAGCTCTGTGCTCAGAGACCCTTCAAGGGGAAAGGCTAAGGGTAGGCAGTGGGGGTTTTCCAGCAGTGCAGCTGAATATGTAGTCACAAGGTAATGTCTTGTTTGCTTGAAATTGTTGGAGAATACCAGAATTGAACTTCACATTGTATTGTTAGCTGGGGTCTTCCTTGCTAGCGGTCGGGTAGTGTTGGGGGTTGGGGTTGAGTATTCTTGCTCCAGTGGCAGGTGAGGTTTTGGTAAGCATTAGGTAATTGCCAAGGGCTGGTGATGTCTGGGAAATTACCAAGGGCTGGTAATGTCCAGGTAATTATTGTACACCAAATGATGTTTGGCTTGACCCTTCCCTTTATGGGAAGTAGACTGAACAATGTTGGGTAGAAGGGAGGGTGAACAGCCTGGTCAGGCTGGTTGGTGGAGAAGAGGGATAGGCTTGCCCTCTTCTGTTCCCCATCTGATGTCCGGATGTTCATTTCAAGGATCTGGGGAAAGGAAATGAGTAGTTGGAGGAAGCTTGCTGAATAGATAAGCAAGCTGAGGTAATGATGGTGTTTATTTGGTGGATGGTAATTCAAGGGATAGTGTATGAAGTGAGTTGGGATGCTGCTTCATAAGTAAAGTAAGTGAGCAGAGGTATGGACTCTGCTTGTTGGGCAGAGTGAGTAGGTACGCTGCTCTGATTAACATTACAATGAATGGTGTATGAAGTGAGATGGGATGCTGCTTCATAAGTAAAGTGAGTAGAGGTATGGACGCTGCTTGCTGGGGCAGGGTGAGTAGGTACGCTGCCCTGCTTAACATTACAAGGATGTTATGCTGTATGTAGTATCAATTATATCATGAATAGTTGTAATTAATAAAGTTGGTGATCAAAGCTATGTTATGGAAATCTAATAAAGGTCATTAAATATCATTTGGTGTGATGTGTGTTATTGAAGGGAACCGGGACAAAAAGATTTATAAAGTCTAGGAAATCAGAAATGATGAAGTCATTGTTTGTTAACTACATTAGACCCAAACTTGAGTATGGGGTAACAATTTGGAAACCATTTAAAAAAAAATAAGCATGAATAAACTGGAAAAATCTACAGGGGCAATATATCAATGGCATCCATGGATGGAAAACATTAAGTTATCATGAAAGACTAAAATATCTGCAGCTGTACAGTGTCTCATATAGATATTTAAGAAGAGATCTTATTCGGGTATATAGGGCATTTAATGACAGCTACCTCTGGGAATGTTTGGGGTTATCAAAAAGTAGTAGAGAATCATCAGACAACATATGCAGAAGAGTCTAAATGAATGAAAAGTGTACTAATTGGTTCTCTGAGAGAGCAGCTGATGCATGGGCCAGGCTACTAAATTATGTTAAAGCAAGCACTAGTTCAGATATTTTGAAGAACAGCCTGAACACATTTTATGGGAACACCTATTTTGGTATATTGGTAAACTAGAAGAGCATTAATGACCATGCTTGAAATATTTGTATGTGTCTTTGTATGCACATTTGAAGTATGTGCATGTTTATGCAGTAATGAAAGAACCCACAGGAAAAAAATAATTACTACTATTCATAGTCTTAACTATTTCAGCTACGGAAAACAATGGTGTGAAAAGACATCTGATTGTTACAACTGCAATGAACAAGATCAATCATATTTCTTTCACTGCAGTTCTGTGTTTTAGCATATCTAAAAAAAAAACTCCTAAAGAACATGTTGCTACATATGAACCATTACAGGTGTTTGTTTGTTTTTTTCAAACTGGGACTCTGCAATCTTAATTGTTTTCTTGTTTTTTTTTTTCCAAAACATTACTGCAGGTGCTTAGCTAAGATGATCATAATCACATAGCACACATAAGCAGAAAATTTATATTTCACAGTGCCTTATTGGTGAAGCAGTTTAATCTATTTTCTCTTTGTTTTCAGCATATTGGCTATAGCCCTAATCTCAACATGATGAATGCCTTTTGTCACTATTCATTTTCAGTAGATTATTCATTCTCTTTCAATGTATCTCATGAAAATAAGATAATCAACAGAGGACCAGACTTGCATTCAAAGTCAACTGATGAGATGACGCTTAATGAATGCAGTCTCAGATAGCTATCATCCAGTCCTAAGAATACTCTAAGCTACAAACTAAGGCAGCAGCGGAGAGAAGGATGACAAATGCATTAAGTGAAACAACTTTTTCTACATAAAATAAGATCCATCAGAGAGATTTCTTTATATTCCTTTTACCATGAAGTATGAGGACTGCATGTGTAGATAATGAAGTTCAAAATGCTACACACGTATATACTGATGCACAGTGTGGGCTCAAATAAACACACACACACACACACACACACACACACACACACACACACACACACACACACACACACACACACACAAATGCACAATTATTTTCTCTTTTTATGGGTAGAATCTCCTATCAAATTTGGTTACTTTATAAAAGATATCTAACAATGCATATTTAATGCTTTTTTACTTTGTGGCAAGTAGTGGTAATTACTTGAAACAACAGTATGAAAAACATGGGGACTCCTTAATTGATTATTCATTAGTATATATGCTTTGGAAAAGACACCATATGAATTAGAACAGCTAATGTTGGTATAATATTAATAGAATAATGTTAATATTTTAGTATAATAGTTATATGTTAGAATAATGTCAGTTTATGAATGAATATAACCTAAACAAGTCTTGCATTCCCTGTCATACTAGAAAAGGTATACTGGGATCACATGCCATCACTATGTGCACAAGCATTTATAGTGATTCACATATAACTCAGCACTAGCTGAAGATGAAGTTGCATCTGAAAATCACCAGAACAGAAAAAAAAATTGCTTCAGTAATAGTTTGCTTTCTAGAAATTAAAGGCCAGTATTTTAAGGATTCTGAACTGAAAAAAATGCAAACTGTACTCAGACTGAATGTAATATAGACTGAAAACAGAAATGAAAGAAGTCCCTAAAAATAGCACGAGTAGAAGTGTATGCTGTATTTAAGATGGAATGTAAGAATCAATAATATGTTTTTAATTTCCAGTTATAGAGTAGGCCAGTCAGTTTTGGACGGATAAATAAAAATGATGGGAAACCATAGGAGACCAGGCAATACCAGGGAAGAAGTACCAATGTAAATTATCAATGCAACTTAAAGTTCCAGAGGGAAAGAAAATTGGAAGGGGTAAAATGTTAAATGTGCAAAGGAAAAAGTAGAGCAGTATATAAAACAGGTGGAGATGGGAAGATAAAAGGGACTGTGACAGAAAGAGATGCTAGTTAGTAGTTACAGAGAAACAGGATCATCTTTTAGTTGCGTGCCATGCAGCTGAATGGGGCTCATTAGCTCACAGCTGAATAACTACTTGTCTATGCATTCCAGTATGAGATAGTTCAATATGCAGGCTGTTTCAGTAAATACACCTCTAAATTTGTGTGACCTCAAAGGCAGTATATTCATAGTTATCATGTGTAAGGGCATATACCCCGTGTATTTTTTTGTTTTGTTTTAAGTCATTGCTGATCATGAGTATAGCATGGCTCAAGTGACTGGCAATGAGTTGGCAAAACCCAAGTAATTGGTGTTTGAGTTAATAAAGCATACTGGAGAAACAGACAGCAGGAATAATACTAAATTATCTTAATAAATAGGAAGCTACAAATGCCAATAAATAAATTGTTGCAAAGTGGAATGCAGTGCAGTCCTTTTAGTTCCTTCCAAACATAGGTTCATAGTTTCATAGGTAGGTACTAGGCTATTGGCCCTAGGGCCTATACAAGCCTAGCCAAAAAGGTACGCTGGCTTTCGCCACCCAAGAAAATTATTTTCCTGTGAACTTGTCAAGTAGAGCCACAGAAGTGATCCCCGGGGTGAATTTCCTATTTCCCATCCAATCACCAAGATTTTTCTTGAAGAGTGCTAATGTTACTGTTTTATTATTTGGTGGCCACAGCAGAGATTGTCTTCTTTCACTCAATATATCTTTAGAAAGGATCACTACACCAAGATAATTCTGATTATCATAAAGAATGGCATAATGTATGTTATGGTACATGATGACTAACAGAAACTATTTGCTTACTTGCTTGTTTGGTAATTTATTTACTCACTTAACTGTTCACTTATACATAGTTCAGTAACTAGGATATCAGTTTCATTTTTGCTGGTGGCCCTTTGAGAAAAAATTCCAAAATATACAAATAAATTAAAACAATATGGTATAATTTAATTCCATTATGTAAAACTTTAATGGTGAAAAAGACAATGGATAATACATTATCAGACACCAATAAAGTATGCACTTTGAGGCAAGTCACAGAGAAAGCTAATAAGTTTAAGCAAAATGACTCGAAGCTCTAAATAAAAGAGTTGTGTTCAAGTTGTTAGGAGGAACTGAAAACTGTTTGGTAATTACAAAGACACAAAAAGCCATTAGCCAATGAACAGGAATATTTTGCTTCTGCTGAATTTATACCATTTAAATAAGCCCTGGGATTCATTAATGTCAGCATTAAGTGTACACTGTACTGAGTGAACAAACACAGACATAACTCACACCTTCTTTCTCCTAATTTTAGTTTTCCTACTGATTTTCTTGTAGCCTTAAATATTAAAGGGATTCATAAAGGTTACCACAAAGTGTAGACTACATGTACATTGAGTGCAATCTTTCTGAGTGTCTAGAAATCACAAAAATGTAGTAGAGATTATCTTGAATACAGATCATGTACATTTAGAGTGATTTTCATAGTCCGGGCTGTGAAAGTGCATAGCACACATGAGAGGACAGTGAAGCTATGAGTATATACAAATAATGTCAGCATTACAAAGCTGCATTGAATATGGAAAAGCAAAGCAATTTTTGTAATCATGCCTGTTTTTTGTAAATATGTAAGCTGTACAGAGTTCATCTTTTTTGTACATGTGAAGTATTTCTCAGAATCTTAAATGATATGTTCCTTGGCATATCTCTGGCAAGCACAGCTGAGTACAGTCACAGTGAAAGCATTATTCAAAGCTGTGAACTGCATAACAGCTAAGAGTTTTTTTTTTCTTAAAAGTAAAAGGGATATAATTTTTTTAAATAAGGATATCCTTTTGTGGATACCCTGATGGTTACATTAAAGAATAGAAAGGGGTTTATAGGGCAGACTGAAAAAAGGTGAGACAAAAACAAACAGGTGAACACACCAGGGAAAAATCAAGAGGGTTTGAGGTGGAGGAGGTGGGAATGATAGGCACTGTTTTTGTTGGTGGGATAGACCCTTCTATTTTTCTTTTTTTTTTTTTTTTTTTTTTTTTTTGTAAGAGGTTAGTATGGGTGGGAAATAGGAAAGATAACAAAGGAGAAATGGTAAGGGAAGAAGTCCCCAATGCTGAGGGCATAGGAGCCGGTGTTGACGCAGTGGTCAGCACCAACTGTGCGAGTATGTCTTCTACACACTGAAGAGAGGCTTTGACTAGCTGAATTCTCATTTCCACTACCTCGACTAGCATGTCCTCAAAAAAATTCTGAAGCTCCCATTCAGTGAAGTTTGCCAGGCTACCACAAGCCGAAGTACCTGCAGGACCAAGGCCTCCACTCTGACCCTGCAAGGCCATCCCTGGATGGGCAGATAGTGATCTATCCCTAGCCTGGAAGGTACAGGCCATATCTGCTACAGAGATATTTGAACCTGTGTAAAGAAATATAAAATGGGAGGGAAGGAAAAAGAAATGCATAAGCAAAATAAGTAAAAAAAAGGGGGGCTGGAGAGAGACAAAACAGAAAAAGCAAAATAAACCCACACAATATTGTTTTTAATGCAAGGTAGCAACTCAATAAACCACCAGCAATTATCTTTATTGAAGTAAAGTTGTGTATGGGAAGTTCTTATGTGTACAGTTGGGGGTAGTGATTAGGAAGTGCATAAGTAACTGGGAGGAGTAGTATTCATGTATGCTTGTGATTATTTGAAATGGTAAGGGATTTTTTTCTTTTGGAAGGGTTGTGTCTTTCAACTCAGTTCTTTTCAAACACTTTTTACAGTAGACAGACATCAACCAGGAATAAATCACTAAGCACTGCAGTTAATCATGGTTACAAATTACAGTATAATACATTTTTCTTGATCTGTGCCTATCATTTGCATTTCTTTTAGCTGGAAAGGTATAACACTTTTTCAGGATTACCACTGAAATATGTTTTAACAGCATTGCTGGACTACTGTTTATGCTATCGAGAATATTGTGTGATAATGTTTACTGTGCTTAGTTAAGTAATAAATAGTTTATGGACACTTGTTTATTCTTACTAGAAGATTCCTCCAGCCACTTCATTCTTCTGTTCTTCTGTTGGGAGTTATACTGTATTTCATCCTCAGCTAGAAGTAAAAGAGAGAAGGATAATGTTGTTTATCTGTATTTGAATGTATTCCACATATATACAAATGTCTTCTGCTCTCTCTAATCATTTCTTATTTGTCTTTACCTGTCTGATTGTAAGTGTTGAATGCTAATATGTGCGTGTATTATTAAAATGCAGTAGTTAAATATTCTATTGAATTGTGTAGGGTGTTAAAGAAATATGAATGGAGCTATGTCTTACTTTGTCCAATGTACAATACTGAAGTAAAACAGCCTGTTCTCTTTAAAGTGTTATGTCAGCCATGTTATACATGCAGCAAGACATACTTATGAAGAAACTAATAAGTTCAGCAATACCTATACTATTTCAAAAAAGTCTTACAACTTTTTCAATGCAATGTTACACAATTATTTACATCTGTAACTGTAAGTTTTATTTCATAACTGTATTACATGCAGTCAGCATTACTGATATTTGGACATTAGTAACACATTTATACCTGTACAGATTACTATTTTCATATTTTTATTGCCATTTAATTTATTCTTGTAGCCTGTTAACATATAGTAGTACTTTTTCCCTTTTATGAACAGATAGATGTCTGATTACATAAATGCTTTACTAATTTCTTACACATTTCTGAACATTACCTCAAGTACATATTCGCAGATAAAAATATCTGACTGTTGAAGTGCATATACCTATACAACTTTTTCTACCTTTATTTTCCTTCTAAATATATATATATATATATATATATATATATATATATATATATATATATATATGGGTCTACCTGATAACACTGACATGCAAAAACACAGACAACGAAATCACCGACACCACAAAACCGAAAGTTCAAAAACATGAAACTTCACATGCCCGACAAACCGCAATTCTGACAATCAACAAACAAAACAAATCCCCTGTCCAAAAAGCACACACACAACACAACCACACCAAAAACCTTACAAACCTACACTAAACCTTACATACACAACTATCTATGCACTAACCTTAACCCACTATCTGCCACTATCGCACACTCACCTATCCCGAACCCTAACCCTAACTCACTTAACCCGCCCCTAACCCTACAGTCTGTCACTATAGCACACTCACCTGACCCGCACCCTAACCCTAACTCACTTAATCCACCCCTAACCATAACCCCACACTTACCAAAACATGTTGGTGTTCTCAGCGTTGGGATTTTCAACTGTCGATCATCTCCGTTGTCGGTGTTCTCGTCGGAGGTGTTTTACAGTTTCGGCGTTATCAGGTAGACATATATATATATATATATATATATATATATATGTGTGTGTGTGTGTGTGTGTGTGTGTATACATATCTGTACTTACACACACACACACACACACACACACACACACACACACACACACACACACACACACACACACACACACACATGTACACATGCACACACAAACACACACACACACACACACACACACACACACACAGTTACATATGGATTAAGAATTGTTATATGTCAAACTCTGGCCTTCTTGCCTACTTGGCCAGCTGGTCAGCACTACCAGCACTACGCTTTTACAAGTCTTCATACCTCTGATGGCACTGTTGACTGGAATAGGTTATACCTGTCAGGGTTAACAGTTGGTCACCCAACTCCTGCCTTTTACCTATTTTCTTCCATGTACTGGTGCTCGTGCATGCCTTGATCTTCTCCATGTATCAGTTATGCAGAAGGTAGAGCATGATTAAGGCCTCTTTCTCAGACCAGCCAGGAGCATGGCCTTGTCCCTTAACAGGTGCTGCCATCACTCATAGAGTCATAAGCAGAATGAGGAAAGTATGGTGAGGACTGTATTATCAGGGTTAGAACTACACACTGTTGGGTGTGACATCACCTTGACCAAACCCTTTTTTACTAGCATGCTCATTAGACCAGGTATTGATAACACTGGCAGGTTTGATGCAACAAAAAGTGCTTTGTTGCACACTTTTCTTTCCTAAAGGGAAACACTTGCCAGACCA
The DNA here is from genome assembly GCF_019279795.1 of Protopterus annectens. Taxonomy (NCBI): domain Eukaryota; kingdom Metazoa; phylum Chordata; order Ceratodontiformes; family Protopteridae; genus Protopterus; species Protopterus annectens. The sequence goes on along the minus strand of NC_056738.1, from coordinate 293,848,811 downwards.
TATAATTACTAATGGATTATTTCTAAGTTTATCTACAACAATAAGTGTTTCCAGTAATATTTCTTCATAACAATTTATCCATCTTAGTTTAGTAGCATTTGGTTTCATGCACTGAAGTGTGACCTATTATTTATTTATTTATTTATTTATTACAGTTTAATGACCAGGATAATCCACTGGGTCTGGAAGAGCTCATTTTCAGTGGAGGCCCAAGGAGAAAAGCTCCACAGAATATAGACAATTTTACAATAGTTATACAAAAGTAAATAAATTAGTAGAACAGTGAAAAATACAGAAATAATAAACAATTTGTTAAAAAAGCCATAACATTTCTAATCCTAGGTAATGATTTACAAAAGTGAGATTCATGGACTCTAACATTTTACAGGCATTTCAGATGAAAAAAACAAGTAAGTAAAACATTTATGTACAGATAAAAAAAAAACAAGCTTTTTTTGGGGGGGGGGTTAGAAATACGAGGAGAGGATGGAAAATATGGTGAGGTGGGAAAGGTAAAAGGTGGTATATAGTGGAAAAAGGGAGTGGGTTGGGGAAGTTTATCAGATATAGGGTAGAAGAGGAAGTAGAAGCAAAGGGTAAGAGAGCACAGTGATAGAAGGTTGAGGTATATAGTGCATGGGAGATGGTTTTAAATAGTTTATGTGCTAGGGGTATGGGAACATACTCACTTTGAAAGAAGGTGATATTGGAGAAGAGTTTTGAAGTTTGAGTGGCTCTGAGTATTTCAAAGGCTGGTAGGGAGAGAATTCTAGAGTTTAGCTAGGGAGCAGGATAATAGTAGGTGGCCAGGGGGTTGACGAGACTTATATATGTTTAGAAGATTGTGATTACTTACTTGTTGATTGTGATTATCAGATTACTTTTTTGTCACCTTTTTTTAAAGGTAGTAGAGAAAGAAATGTCAGTAATAAAGTGATGCAGTATTTCTAGGACTTTTTGTATCATTTGTTAGGGTGTGACAAACAGACTTGGTTGGTCAGAAATTAATATTCAGATTCATGACCACCTGATATTTAGATTACTCCATTTTGAATTTTACCATTATATCCTTATATTGACTAGTTTTGACCAAGCAGTGCATATCCATGAACAGACTGGCATTGCTGTTAACTGCTGTAGAGTTCTTAGACCTTCACAGCATATCGATGGCTTTTCAGATTTGTTCATGTAGTGTGTTATGTGTGTTCACAATTGGCAGAAATATGGGATACACCGATGTACTTCTTTTGCGTTATACTATAGTTCATAGACATGCATATACATTAGCATAATTTGCATGCTAAACATGTAATTTAGCCTGAATTTATGCAGTAAGGTTGAGCTGCGCATGCTGATTCATGATTACCTGAAACAGACAGCAAATTACGTAAGATACCACAGACATCAAAAAGTTATTCAAATATAAAATTAATTAATAGTTATTAACAGGTCAATTAACAGTTATTATCATAATGTTTTAAAGGTCAGTTTGCAATGCATTTTGAACTATAGTGTGCATTTAAGCATAACACTGCATGACTGGTTAATTATGGGGAAGTGCCTGCAACTTGCTTGACGTGGTGCTGTTCATTGAAATTATAATAAGTGACCAATACATCATTACAGAGTGATTGTATTGTCCAAACGTGAGAACTGGTGATTGCGGTTGAGAAAGTGTTCTGTGCAGAAGACAGAAATACAGATATGTAGTGAAAGTGTTGTCTTTTCTACTGTTAGTGACAAAGTATATATGGCAATGGCAGACAGTGCTGCATTTTGACATAGGTGTAATTATTTTCATCAGTATTAAGTAAGCTGAAGTCGTGCACTTTGCAATCACATTTCTGTTTGCTTATTTATGTATTTGTGTTGGTGGCAGGAATAGCAAGCAAGTGGTTTATAGTTTAACTGCTGATGTTACCCAAACAGTACAATGGCAAGTGTCTGAACAAAGCCCTTTTATTTATTTTTTTCTGTGTAGTACAGATGGAGAATAAGGCACCCAGCCATAGATATGACAACTTTAACCATGAGGAATATTGCATACTCATAGCAGCACTTAGGACAGATGCAAACTTCTGTTTGGTAAATGGGGGCCCCAGACAAGCCAAGAGGAGCAAAGCATAAAGCCAAGTAGTTGTTGAAATCAATGCAGTTGAAGGCCAAAACAGATCTCCAGCCCACTGAAAGAAAAGGGCCATGCTAGAAGCAAGGCCAAGCAGAATGCAATTACCAGGGCCACAATGTGGGGGGGGGGGTGACTCCTAATCTTATTAAGTTAACACCAGATGATGAATACTTTCTGTTCATCCATAGGGATGACTATGATACAGAAAATAGTGCAACTGGAATTATTAGAGATGGCATGGACACTGTTCCATGAAGCCAAAGTCTGCAGCAGCATTTGCATTCATCAGCTCCTGAAGGCTGGTCTAAAGTATATAACTTTTAAATGTTTAACATTGAATGGTGACAAACAGTGCTGCAATTAAGCATGTCACAATTCATTATTACTAGTTTAGCCTTGTACTACAGCTGCTAATAAAAATGAAGGCAGACAACATGGTAAGTGTCTGCCCACCTTGTAAGCATGCTAAACCATAAGCTGTTTAGCTACTATTAATGTGTTGCAATGATTTTCTTTACAGATTCATCATTGGTAACAAACAGTTCAACTGTACCAATAAATATGGATGAAGTCAGAAGTAAAATGGCTGTCAGTGACGATGACGATGATGATGATGATACTGTAGTTGCATTTATGAGGCAACCTGAGGGAAGTGGCAGGCAGTCTCCAAGTTTAATGACAGGCTCTCTCACCTCACAGCATGTTAGTAACTCTAAAGAAAGTGACACTGCATCAGAAGGTCAAACACAGGCTGACATTCTACTCATGCTTGTACACCAGGAACAAACCTGCACATTAACAACAGTGTCTCTACAAGCAGAAGAACAATTTGAGGAAGAAGGCAGGCAGTCTGAGGTAACTTTCCCACAGTGCCAACATTAGAAAGAGGTGCCAGGTGCAGAAATCATTTTGAACTACCTTAGGCAACAAAGTATTGACTGCACAACAGGAAATGTTCCATGACATAGTTAGAGCCCAAACCAGTGCAACAGAGAGTGTCAGACAGAAATGGTTAGAGTCCTACAGGGTATCCATGAAGATTTCAGACACAACTTTGATTTGGCAGACAGCAGGGATAATGCCATGGCTTCACTGATGCGTAGCACGGTGGCACACCAGGCATCAGTTGCCGCCTCCATTCGTATACTGGTTCAGACATACCAGAGTAAAGCTGGTCTCAGTTTTACTAGGGGAAGGGGATGGGGACTGTCCAGATGCATGGGAGGAATCACATGAAACTAACACTGACTCTCAAAACAATGCCAGCACTTGCAGTGAGCAATGACAGCACAGAATTCACAGGCCATGTCAATGGTCATCTACGCATAGGAGAACCTCACATTGCAGGTCAAGTTCATGGTCACACAGCACTATCACATAACTGACAGGAGGGTCACCTTCTCCCTCTATATCATACCTTACCATTATCATGGTAGCTCATCACGAAGATCAGTTGTACCAACATCAAGCCTATCAATAGGAGCTGTGCATGACTCATTTGATCTATTTGATCTGCTGTTACTGTAGCTTGCGTTTAATGATAATTATGTTTGCTTACTGAAAATAACGTTTAGTTGGGGGTGGGGTGGCCATATATGTGAAGTTATTCTCTTTCCAGCTATTACACCATATTATGAAATTGTAATTTTACAAATTTGCATTTAAATTGAATTGTATTGTGGGGAGGAGGGAAGTTTATGTACATCTATAAATTACATAACTTAACATTGGGTCAAAAAGCAGTGATACATGCGTTACCATTCCATATACTTACACTTACATAAGAAATTACAATAGCAATGAGCCAACATTTTCAGGTCCATTGCAACATACAGAAATTAAACATTTAAATAATCTTCCTACCATATACACTTAGCTACTGCCAGTACAACCTCATCACTGCACAAAGGAAGAATGTTTCTTAGCTCAGAAATATTTTTAATGAAAACGTAATTCTTTGCTTAGAAACAGCAAATGAAAATTACATTTTTCACTGCTGACAGTACCACTTTCTATTTCATAGTAAAGAAATAAGTAAACCAAACAGTTATTAAATATAGGATGTGAAAAGTTTTACTTATTTATTGATTTTGCTGCCATTCAGCTTCACTGCACAGGAATCAGTGAACACTCAGTTTTGACTCTGCATCCCATTCTGACACCATGTTGCTCATCTTGTGTAAATTGAATAAGACAATGAGGTTGCGTGTTCGTTTAAGTAGTTTATTACACACAAACACATCAGGATGGAGAGCGGTAACATTAAATTAAATGAGATAACTGACTGACTGCATGCTTACACCTCGGCTGCTCACTACAAAATGGCACTCTTCCTTGCACATGCTCAGTACTTAACTGCACGTGCCTACTGACTGGAAAGATTCTTAAGGGTATATGACACACACTGATCTACACCTGTTGCCTAAGAGTTGTGACAGTTGGCTTGTGCTTTCCTTTGCTTGACAGATAAGATCCCTTTGAGGAAAGAAAACCTTTCAGTTTCTTATACTTACTGATGTTTTATTACTTTCCTCTTTAGGAAAGTTATTTTAAAGGACTGTTCTGTTTTAATGGACTGTCTCAAGACTGTAACATACTTTTTAAACGGAGTACTCATTTTTTTCTGCCAATTTAAAAGCAGTCTAAATTAACTGATAACATACTTTCAGTGGAGAAATAATTTTTTCTTTGTGGGGCTACCATAGTATTTAAAAGTGCCTCTTACCATGATTCTGTCAAAAAATAAACTTTTGTGCACTGGTATTATTACCAGCATTTGCTGCTTGTCTTCATGCGGAAGAGAAGCACCATTTTTGGCCTGACCATAGAACAGAATGCCATTCCCATAGTCAGACCTTCTTCCAGCCACAAAAAGAAAAAAATAAGCAAACAGCCTTTGCCAGCACAACAGGCTAGCAATTTGCCTCAGGGGCAGGTGGATGACTCCACTGAGGCCATATGCTGTACCTCAGACCACTTATCTTTTATCCCAGATCATGCTGGTGTAGCACCTAATGCCACTATGGATTGAGGGTTAGTCATATCCTTTACAGCTGTTGGAGTCCTGTCAGTGGTTAACTGAGAGCCATTCTTGCTGGTCCTAAGAGATGAAACAGGAAAACTATTCCTGTTGCTTCAGAATGCTGTGCCCATCCCTGGGAAAGCAGCAGCTGCAATTTGGCCCCACTTTTCCTGTCAAAAAGAATCAGAAAACCAAACATGCATCTACTCCTTCTCAATTTTTTTTTTTTTTTGATATGGGTAGTTTGCTGGGACTGGCTCAGCATTTAATTCAAGCTACTGAACCTACTTGTAAAGTAATTTCCAGAAAAAGAAAGAGTGATGTCTCTTTTAACAGAGATTCAATATTCTGAATCTGACCCGGAAAAAGGGAAGGATTCAGGGTTGTCGTCTCAGATTTCTGATACAAACTCAGAGGAGAGCTGAGATTCTGATTCCTCCTATGGAGATTTCTCTTTCTCTGGAACTATTGATAGAATGCCCCCGTGCTTTCAGGGAAAAAACACTGAAGTTTCTCAGTCCTTCAGAAAATACTATGAGTTGTTACAGAAGAATTTTCCAGAACCTTCACCAGTTTCTCCTATCCTGTCTGCTTTAGAAGATGTGTAACTTACTGCCTGCAGTTTTCCTGATAGTCAGCCAATTGTCCCTAAAAAGGCAGCTAGGCTGTATAAAATTTCTGCATCTTCTAAATGTATATATACTATTCCTAAATCTAGCATGGCAGCTATAGCCATAGTTGACTCCACTGCTACTAAGCTCCAATTCCAATCCTACAATAAGGATGGCAAAATTATTAACAGGTATGTGGAAAAAGCACACACTTCTGTGATTTTGATTTTCAAAATTTAATTTTGTCAAGCTAATGTGTTAACATTTTATCTGACATATAGTGAAAGTATGAGTAATGTTTTATCTGCAGTTACTTCTTGTGAAGAAAAATCTGTTTTAAATAACTTAGTTTCTTCTACTGCACAGGTCACTACTCATTGCTTGCAGTGTGTTTGTGTGTGACCCTTTTGATGCTTCTTCCAGGGCTGTGGCCACTAGTAGATTTTTAAGAAGATGTGCTTGGCTTTATTCTTAGAACCTCACAAATGATTTAAAATTATATTTTGAATTCTCCCTTGGATAGAAATTTAGTGTTTGACCCCTCTGCTGCAGAAGTGATCAAAAAGTGTAATGAAAGGGCAAGCTGATCCAGGTAGGATGTAAGATTCTTTAGCCCTCCTTTTCCAAATTCTTCCAGTGATTTCCTTTTGCTTTATCCAATTTTGGCAAAAAAATCAGAATAAATAGTCTCAAAAGAATTCAGGTACATTTAAGAAGAAGTAGCAAGAGGGTTCCAAAAAGAAGTCTCAAACTTCCCAAAACCAAGGACAGTCCAACAAGTCTGACTGACTGTTCAAGAGACATTGTGACCCCCCCCCCCCACCCTGGCCCTTTTTGTCTCTCGGAAAGTCTGAAAATTCATTTTTCTCATCGCAAAATATTTTTTCAGAAAAAGGGTTTCTAAATATCATTCATCAGGGTTAAAGATGGCTGTGGGAGGAAATTCCTCTTTTTCAGGGGTTATTCCTCATCCTTTAGATCAGATTATTTTGCATGGACCTGTTCATTCATTACATGCTGTCACAAGGAGTGATAGAACCAGTTTCTTCTTCCCATTTAGGGAAGGGGTTTTATTCAATGATGCTCCTAGTGCCAAAGAAAGAAAATACTTGGTTTCCAGTTCTGGATCTTTCTTTCCTAAACCATTTGTGAGAGTGCCCAAATTCAAAATGATGTCACTTCACAACCTGTTACTTCTTCCTCTTTCAAGTTTCCTGATACGACTACATTTAAAAGATGCTTATCATCACATCCTTATTCATCCAGGCATCAAGCATTTCTTAAGGTTGTGTGCCTGGATCACATAATTAGTTCCCTGCTTTACCTTTTGGACTATACACCGCACCAAGAGTGCTCACAAATTATCTAGTTCGAACTGCATCTCATTGCAGGCTACAGATTATCCACATTTTTCTAAATTTAGACGACTTACTTATCTTTGCAGAGACGTTTTCAAAATGTCAGGAATATCTCTCTTGGGGGAGAGATCTCTTGAATAAGCTGGGATTCCAAGAGAGCATTCTAAAGTCTTTGCTAACTCCCTCACATAGAATTGTGTTCCTGGGATGTCAACTAGAAACCTCTTTTCAAAAAGATTTTCTTCCACAAGGGAAAACAAATCTTTATTTAGATCTATTTCTAAGGCATAGCTCTCAACTGCCCTAATTTTCAGGGACATCCATGATTTTGACTCAAATTTTTGCTCTGTCCCTTTGAATCCCTCCTAAAACTACTGACTTTGGGTAGAAAGGTGGTGAATGAATTGCACTTAATGAATAATGACAATAATTAAAAGTTATACACTTCTTTTACTTCAGAAAAGGTGTATTAATTCATATGCTCTGGTTCTCTCAATGTTTCAACTTAATAGCACTAATATTTTAAAAGTGTCCCTGACTGTCCCTGATTTTTTCTTGACTTTGCCCTGATTCTGTTCAGATTTGTCCCTGATTGGTTGAAGGTTTTTCACTTAGACTACAGTAATTAAGAGGGAACACCTCAGGATTTAGGGTTTCATGGTATCTATGATTCTCATGATCCCCTGGCAAGATGCAACATCAGAAAGATACAATGGTACCTAAAATCTCTTTGGTCCCTGCATCCACACCCTTTATCTTTTCAGATCTTAGTACTGGGGTTTGTCAGAAGAGAAACTTTTTGATGGAGACAACAGCTTTAATCAGAGAAAATGTCAGCAATATAAGCTGTCATTTTTTTATTCAATAAAATGTCTCTCTTGTTAAGAGAAATATACTTCTCATAATAAAGGTATGAATGACTCACATATTCCATGAACAATGAGCAGTGAGACAGGAAGATTTAAAATGCATTGATAACTCTAATTAATTCATGTTGTAGACTGTCTGAAGTAGCAGATCTCAACATAGTTTATGATGGAAATCTTGAGTAGCTATGCCCTAAATTCTGAATTTAGCTGTATACAACATTCAAGACACGTGGAAGCGGCATTGTGCCAGAAACTAATTCTATGTTTGGAATGGTCAACAAAATAAAATTTTCAGCTATAATGAAGCTTGGGGATTCAGAGGAGAGAGTGAAGGGGAATTATACATCCTGGGTAAGCTAATACTTTACCAGATGTCCTTCATAAAAGTAACAATGTTTGGTTCCTATGGAATTTTTTTTTACAATAATTAAATGTATTTTCATAGTGAAGTTGTACTTTTTTGCAAACATTTAAGGTTGATGGAAGTCAGTGTCTAAGATTTTGAATTCAAGTTTATATATGTAATAGTGCCATTAGCTCTTTATGGTCGACAGTCATTAGTGAGATGCCCTATTTTTACCTTACTGAACTTTAAGGGTGTTACTAATGTGTTCATACTAGAAATTCCACCTGTCATAGAAATCCTTGACATAAAACTGGGAAATAATGCTTTTGTAAATATCCTGTCACTGGCTCCATGGTGTGGAGAGATGGAGCCCTGACTGCAACTAAGATTACGTTGTCATTAGAGGAGATGTGGAGGGGAAGGCTGAAGAGCATGACATTTGCACTGGCTCATCTACCCAGAGACAGAGAGAGGTGGAATTGTCTTATAATTTGAGACTCTCCTTGTCATTGTCTGCAGCTCCTGTAAAATCAGCCTACATTGTAAATTGCATATAACTAAGCCCAAATCTAAGAGGTGAACCCCATAGTTGGGCAAAACAAACCTGAATTTATGTCTTCCAAAATGGAATGCTGCAAAATCATTTATGGCTATCTTCCCAGCCTGATAATTAACATATCTTTATACCCTGTTTATGACATGCCAAGCTGAGTGGCATCTTCAGACTAACATGGGTTTACCATTGGCCAAATCATTGTAACCTCAGGGAAATGACGTTTTAGCATTACAATGCTCTTTCACACTTATCTTACTAAAGGCTGCTTTGAAACCAGTATTATTGCCCTCCAACAACAATATTTGAGACTGAAACCAATTTGTTAGTCATATGATTTGCTGTAGGTCTCAATTAATTACTGTCATGTGTTGACTCTTCCAGTACAAGAACAATTTATTTATTTCCACACCCAGCTGCTGTCTATCAGGCCCCATTTTAGCCTGCTTTTCTGTACAGTTCACAAAGAATGTCTTACGGGCCATGCTTGTCTGTGATCTGCAAAAGATAAAAAAATGTTGACAGTTGGCAATAAACCTTCTCCAAATTTGTTCCTTTTATCCAACCTTTTTCCTCTCATGTACTTTTCTTTTATCTAACACAATGCAAGTATGGTCTTGAGGACAATCTATCTGATTTTAAATAAGCTTCAACAGGAACCCTTGTTAAATCATGAGCCCTACAATTTTTAAAAGAATGAGTGGCAAACAGACCTCTAAACTATGTCTATTTTGGAAGAACATATCTGTTTTCATACCAGATTTCCCCTACAAATAACATACCTATATTTAGAGGTGTCTCTGTTTTTTCAGGCTTGATATACACCATCACACAATTTTCAGAATTCCCCCACATCACAAATGATTTTTGAAGCTGTCTGGTACACAAAAAAGCACACTACATGACTACTGTACTAGTGGCACCAATAATTTAAAGAAAAATTATACACATTTTACATTTCCCTTTTCAGAAGCAAAATAAATGACCTTGTGTGGTTGAATTGTGCAATACAGTTTGTTAAATTCTGCAGATTTTATACCACCTCTTTGATAATGTGCTGATACCGTTCCATAATTTTTGTCACACTCTGCTTTTTTAACATGCATTTCTCAGTGGTATCCTGCATTCCTACTGGAAGAGGGCAGACCTACATGCTATCATACTGAAATGTTATACTAATTAATGACCATAGTTTTAACAGGATTTTCCTACTTTTCAAGGGTGTTTCTATATATTTTCAGTGTCTGCAGGTTGAGCAATATGCTGCCAAAATGTGAAGGACTGATCTCCATTCTTGAGCTGATTTTTTTTTTACAAGTTTTTCAAAATTGTGTGGAAATACTGATGTCAAATTTGTATTCAGAAAGATGGGTAAAGGCCCCTGTTTTTTCCCTATAGGTGACATAACGCATTAGGCCACATTACTAACTACATACATTTGCCGCCATTTGTCAACCTCAGACCACTTAACCACATGATGATCCTTGTCCATATGACAGACTAATTTGTCTGGCCACTTCAATGATTAGCTTTCTCCATCACTTTTGCATCCCATGAGCCCTCTAATTCTATGCACTCCATGATACTGGAATGCATCTAATGTAACCTATATCATAATCACATGGTATGAAAACACCTTTCATAAACAAAGGGGAATAATTCTTCATCCAAGGGCTAATTCTTTTTTGATGACTTAGCTGTTCAGCATCCCTTGTACCATCTAGTGTTTTGTTTAATCATCACATCATGGCTTGGTATAAAAAAAAGTAGCACCACTAACTGCACACTTATAGGTCTATCAAAGTGTCTTACCTGCCACCTAAACAGCAGGCGTCCCACTAGTGTTTGCATTAAAAGTTTTTGCTCCTCTACATGGAGTCCTTTGATGAAATCAACAAAAATATTTTCAGCCAAATTATATGCTTTACTTCTTCTACAGACCCATGAATATTTCTTCATAGGCCTGGCCAATGTGATTTATCTACCACATCTCCTGTAGCACTTGTGTTTGCAGTTTTTATGTTCGTGGATCCAGCATCCTGAAACTGATAAACTGCAATGATGGTAAGCTATCAGTACAATCATTAGTGACTCCATGACAACACTGAAATGAAAAAAGACAATGCTATTCAAACCATTACAAGTCTTTTCAGTAACATTTGTACTCTTTTGGAATATGAGGACCCACTGTTTACCATATATGTTAATAACAGACTGTGAGTACAAAACAGTATTCTTTTATTAGCTATCTTTGGTGCCCTATCATCAATGTCACTGACACTGGCATCAGATCCAAGAATGTAATATTCTTCTTAACTCACTCTGACTACTATCCTAGGCTCTGTGGACCACTCCCCCTGAAAGTAACCTCTCACGCCTACCGTTCACAATACTCTGCATAACACACAGGATCCAAGCTATCAAGCCTTTCATCGTGCCACACGTGTATTCTGTTATAGCACTGGTTGAACTCGGACCAAGCTGGAATTTCCTCCTTAAGGCACTTGTTATTCAAACTTTATGATGCTTCACCTTCCTCCCTTTAAGCAAGCCAGTTAGATACCTGGTCAAATCATTCCTTCAGGCTATGGCTCTGCATTCAACATTCATCATCTATTGAAGATAAATCACCTCCAAACTCTGTTTTCTTATTGCCTTATATCTGATTGATCTCCCCCCTAACCACATCAGATTGTATTAACATGTACAAAGATTTACAGATACTGTTTGCTACCTGTTTTTCCTTATCAGGTATGCTCTTCCAGCAGGTTCATATGGAAGATTTAACTAGATTTACTATTTTCTATTTGTATCCTTTACTATGCATGATAAAGTCTATAAATATTATTTCCTTAAATAACACATTCGCTACCACACATTTACACTGTGACAACCTTTCCATTTCCTAATACTGTGTTGAAAATAGTTCTATTATCACCTGTAACCTGATATTTTATAATAATATAATAACAGCTATGAATGAATCATTATGCTGTGATGTAATTTATATAGATTTAATGTTAGCATTTGACAGGGTCATACACAAAACAATGATCAATACATTAGAACAACTAGGTATCAATGTACTCTGGCTTACAAATAGGACATGGCAAGTGTCATAGAGCAAGTGGTTAAGTGAAATACTTGGTTACAGTCAGGGTGTCCTGCAGACCTCTGTCCTAGGCTATTACTTGCTTAGATTATATATTTCAGACCTACTTTTTTCATCTGAGGTATTCTACAGTCTATATGCAGATGACCTGAAATTGGGTAAACTGATTACATGTATTGCAGATAAGGCATGTCTGTAAAAGAACTTGACTAAATTGACCATTTGGGCACAGGAGAATAATATGCTGATAAATACATCAAAAACTAAGCATATTTGATTTGGGAGACATAAATTGAAAGGCGAATATTTAATATAGCACACAGTGATTGAAAGTGTAGACTCATTTAATGACCTGGTATATGGGTAAATTTAGCTTTGAGTTTTTCTTATCATATCAACCAATTGGTTAATGATAGCTGTAGAACTATAGGTTGTATAAAAAGCTTTATAACGTCTAGGAAATTAGAAATTATGAAGTCACCGTCTGTTAGTTACATTAGACGCACACTTGAGTATGGAAAAGCAGTATGGAAACCTTACAAAAAACTAAGCATGAGTAAACTGGAAAGAGTACAGCAGAATATACCAAGGGCATCCATGGATGTGAAGATTTAAGTTATTATGAAAAACTAAAATATCTGAACTTTTACAGTATCTCTTATAGATATCTAGGAGGAGATCTAATTCAGGTATATAGGGCATCTGGGAATGTTTGGGGTTATCAAAAAGTAGCAGAGAGTCATCAGACAACCTATGTAGAAGATTCTATAGGAATGAGAAGTGTTCTAATTGGAGCAGCTGATGCATGGAACAGACTATCATATGACATTAAGCAAGTACTAGTTTAAATATTTCTAAGAAGAGCCTGGACACTTTTTATGGGAACAAGTGTTTGGGTATATAGTGACTGACTAGAAGAGCATTAATGCCCATGCTTGAAATGTTTGTTTGTTTGTTTGTATGTATATATATATATATATATATATATGTATAATAAATGAGCATTTTTTATGGAAGGCTTAATTAGATTAACCATTTTCTTTTTTCAGCCCTATATAAACATGATAAAACCCATAAATATGGTTACCTTAAAATAATGCATTTACTAATACACATGTACAACTCTTTCCAGTTCTTAATATGCCTGTTGATACTATACCTTTTCATCTGTACTGCGCAGTCTTGTATCTATCATAAGTAACCCCATGCACATACATTAGTGCTTTAGATAAATGTACATTAATCCAGAATCTAAAGCCTTTCATTTTGCAGAAAGTTTAGCTTTTTTGTGTTTATTTTAACATCTTTTAAAAATACTATAAAAGAATTATTATGCCAACCTGCACCTCTGTACTAAGCGCCTGTTCGATTCAAATTTAAAATATGATTTTCCTTCCTGTAAATATATTCAGGTTGAAATTAATTTAAACTATTTTAGAGTGACAAGACATTCTTGCATTATTTTTGTTTTCTTTTACCTAAGTTTACTTCTTAATTTTAATGTTTTATCTGTAAATACTGGTCTTGTTTAAAATAATACCACCTTCTCAGATCCACTATCATACCAAGGATTTATTTATTTATATATTTACTGTATTCTTGATACGATTACTGCTTACATTTCTAATAATCTTATAAACTAATGATGGAAAATGCATATAAATGGTATTCCAAGTCCCTCTGACCACCCTCCTAGCAAAAAACATTTGCCTAGCAGTAGTTTTTAGAAACATTAAGCTTAAAGGTCTTCTTACATAGTAGGCTGCCCCCTGCTATGCATTTCGCCAAGGCTTCATTCTGTTGCTAATTAACTGATATTGTGCAAAGCCATCTTATTTTTACCTTGTTTTTATTATTTTTTATTATCATTTATCTTTAACATCCTTCCACTTTTTTAAATGAGTACATTCTTTTATTGGTCTATCTTGTTACAAGTTCAAATTAAGCAGATGGTCTGCTAAAGCCAGAAGTTGAAAGCATTCTTTGATTACCAGCAAAAAAGGAAAATAAAACAAACATCCACAATCTATGCCACAGCTCGGGAATGTATGTCGACACTAAGGATAAAAATTTAGCTCTAAAAATTTTTTATAAAAACTCATGTAATTTTAGGAATATGTCTACACCAAAGTTGAGATAGAATAACTGCATTTTTCATATTTTAATTTATTTTCATTTTTGAATTGTTTTTGACAAATAATAATAGAAATATGCTAATAATTTTGAAACACAAGTGTATGTAATGCAAACTCAGTTTATAGAGCAACCTTTGTAAAATCACAATTCCCATGCAATGAAGATGCTTTTATTACACAAACTATAATCTACTATCTCCCTCCTTTAGAATCCACAAATCAGCAGGTCATGATGTAATCTTATGACTCCATTACCCCTTTGATAGAACATTATATAAATAACATAGAAAATGCACTGCAGAGAAAGATTTCTACAATCTGTCTAAAAGCATTCATCTTATGTCTACATGGATGGTTTCTCTGTTTGAATAAAGCTTTTCTTGGATCAAGAAGCAGCAAACCAGCGTAAGTCATTCTGATGAAAGGTACTGAATTACTTTAAATTCTAGACACTGTTCTCAGCTGAGGGATTTATCTAGTACTCACATATTACCTCTGAATTAAGTTTCCATTTGAGCTGTGTTTATTGATCTCCAAGCTTTTTATTCTTACTGCCACTAACCAGGTGGCAATATATTTTATTGAATTGTTAGCCTAATTTGTACACACACGCACACACACACACACACACACACACACACACACACACACACACACACACACGCACGCACACAAGCACACACACACACACACATGCACACACACAGACACACAGACACACACACATAAATACATACATATTTAACAGACACTCCAGACATGTGATAGACATTACATGTAATGGCATTATCTCTCCTCTGCAGAGATAAAGCTCATAATCACTCTGCATCTTCCACGTCTTTCATGTGATGATGGTATGAGCTGCAAATTTATCCCATTATACAACACGGTTTTTTATGAATTTGCTTTTATGCCCTTAGCTACGTAAAGAACACATAGGATGTTGTTGTTTTTTTCTGTCATATATATGACGTGCAGTATTGCTTTGATCTCTGCAGTACAATTCCTAACTTTTGTTTTAATCTTCCTTAGCTGACTTAGGTATGATGGACTACAGCACATATTACACTCAGTGATATTTCATTTGCAAAGAAGCTGCTAAGAACTCAGATATTTTAGGTAGGAAGACACTGTCAATCCACATAAAGGTTGGTGGTCACTTATTCAGTAGAAGTAGTATATGGTTGTCAATTTTAATCATATTTATTTCATTTAATTTTCTTTTTCATTTTTATCTGCTGCGACTACCATGGAGTGCAGTACAAAGGGCACTGTTGCCAAAAAAAGTACCTACACCATTAGCTCAGTGTGAAGATGATGCTAGGTCTGAGGGTTGTTTAAATGTACGTATTTGTTTGTTAACCAGATCTAAAGATCCTTTTCACATATGACTTTAGTCGAGGTACACAATGAATAATAAAGTATAATGTTTTGCTTGGCAGCACAACTGTCTGGTAACAATATAATCATATTAAATTTTTATATCACAAAAGATCCAAAATAATAGTTTCATTTAAACAAAAACATAGACAATAACAAACTGACCACCATTCCCCAAATATTTTGCAGAATTTTGCATATTTTCTAAATCTTCTATAAACACTTTCATTATACAGACATACACATATTTTTGATTGGTTGATTGGTACACAGCAATCTACTATACAATGATGTCATGTTCGCTTGGTATGATACTGCACATTAGGAAATGTGTATGGAAAACTAACATATCTATGTCTCGGTTTGTAAAACTGTTAAAATTTGGTAACTTCAAGTTTTTCCCATAATCTGTATGTAATCTGGATCTTTTATCCATTCCAAAAAAATGGACCTGACCCAGTAAGATTCCTTTTCTTTTTTTTAGTCCTTGTACATGACTTGCTCAATGTCTCTCTTTCCTCTGCCACAGCAACTCAATAGTCAGGTATTGCTGGATTGGATGAGAGCCTTAGGCCAATCTATTTGTGTTTGGGAGTCTTGCCAACCCATTCATTCTCCTGAAAGGTAACAGTCAGGCAATAGGGATGGAGTCAGATGCTGGTCTTGCATAAGTCACTGCCCATCTCATCTAACTCTTCCCAAGCAATGGTTTGTGAACATTGCAATGGCTAACTGGTTGAGAAGTAACAAGTGCTTCCATACCAGCCCTGCACAGCTGTGCAAGCCTGCTCAGGCCTCTTCTATAAAGTCTCAGTCACACATAGGTGTCATTAACATTCCACACCTGCCATCTCCATCCTCCTCCCCCTCCATGAATAGGTGAGTCTTCTTGGCCACTAAGACCAATTCTCCCAAACCCAGCTTCTCCAGTATTCTTGACATTAGTTGAATATAGAGCACAATTTATTCATTTATTTATTTTACATTTGTTTCATGGGCTTGTCTGACTGGACAACAAGCCCTATTTCAGTGGAGGCCTGGGGAGAAAAGTTCCACATAAAGAAATTCAAACAACAGACAATCAAACAGCAAAATGGAATTACAAGTGACAACAAGTCTGAGAGATTATAAGTAGGCAAGATATACATTTGGACATAGAATAAAGCTTACATTGATTGATAGTAACAATATATACAAATTTAGATAAGTCAGGTGTAAAGTACATGACAAACAAGGAGAGTAAAAAAGTAAACTTTGAGTTATATTTATACACTTGTACATTTTAGTTGAGTTCACTTGGTTAAGTTAATAGTAATAATATTGCATAGATCAGCTATAAAACCCAAGATAAAAATGTTAGTGTGCAGAAAGGATTGTCTAAGGGGAGTAGGGAAATCTTAGTCTGGGGTGGAGCAAGGGCAGAACCATTTACTGGAAAGGTGGGTTTTCAGTATTTGTTTAAATTTAGTTATTGTAGTGCTTGATGTGATATTGCTAGGTAGACAGTTCCAAATTTTGGCAATATAATGTGAGTAGATGGATTCATGAACATGGTTGTGTGGTTTTGAGATCTGTAGGAGGGGTTTATTGTTAGAGTGCAGAATTCTGTTACTAGAGTATGGGTCTAGTAAGCCTTGTAGCGATGGAGTGTTTTTAGGATTGTAAAGGATTTTGAAAGCCATACTGAGCTGGGACAGATGTAAGAGTTGGGGAAGTGTGGTTTTGAGATCTGTAGGAGGGGTTTATTGTTAGAGTGCAGAATTCTGTTACTAGAGTATGGGTCTAGTAAGCCTTGTAGCGATGGAGTGTTTTTAGGATAGTAAAGGATTTTGAAAGCCATACTGAGCTGGGACAGACGTAAGAGTTGGGGAAGTTCTAACCAGTTTAATTGTTTTAGGGCAGAGCAATGATGTGATCTTAAGGCAGTGTTTGCTGTATATCTAGCTATTTTATTGTAACAAGATTCTAGTTTTGTCAGTTCCATTTTCCTGAAGTTAATGAGTATAGGTGAAATGTAGAGAAGAGTTGAGGTCAGATGAGTCTGGGCAATAGTTATTCTTGTGTTTTTTATGAGATACTGTTTGTTTCTATATAGCATACCTAGCTTCTTGTGGACTTTCTTAACTGATTGGGATATATGAATATCAAATATCATGTTGTTGTCTATTTCAACACCTAGTAGTTTGGTGTATGGAGAGGGGATAATAGTAGTATTGTTTGTGGAGGTAATGTGAAAGGATCCAGTGGGTATAGCAGCTTTATTGGGATGGAATGGCATTAATTTTGTTTTGTTGGGGTTTAGGATCAGTCAAGAGTTAGTTAGCCAGGATTCAACTTTGAGAAAGGATGACTGAGTGAGTGTTTGTAGTTCTTGGAGGGTACTGGCAGCACATATTACCATAGAATCATCAGCATATTGGATAACTGTGGTTGAGGGGGTTATGGTATATAGATTATTTGTAAATATGGAAAAGAGTATGGGGCCAAGGATAGACTCTTGTGGAACTCTTAGAGTGACAGGAAGTAGGGGATGGATCATAGTCAGGTATTCATCCCTCTACATGATGGGCTAGGGTTGGCATAGCTGCTGGAGTAACCCAGATAATATGACATAAATAAAATAATAATGAAATAAATACATTCTGCCAGTGGCCTTTCTGGGTTTGAATAGCAAACAGACAGTATGACTGTTTAAGTGGGGTAAGTACTCATTCATAAATATCATGAAATATATTACTTGTTGTACATATTATAGATGGATGAGCAAAAAAAAAGTAATGTTACTCATTTTCTCAGAAGCACTAACTTCGAAAAGTGCTGCTGAGATGACTGCTTAATTTGGTTGTAAAGTTTAAATAAATTGATTCATTCCTGATGTCATCTGGCAGAAGTTTCCAAAAAGATGGGACTAGTTAAGTAAAACCATTTTCCCTAAGGATACAACAAAACTAGACTTTCCTAGGAATAGCCCCAGCAAATGGTCTTAGACAATAGCATTACGTTCAATTTGACTGTTTACAAAAGCCATATATAAATGCTTAAACGCTTAAGGGTAAGGTTGTAAAGAAGTGTGGCACATGTACTGATAGCCATCTAGTTGATCTTTTTACTGATGGTGTTAGTTAATTACATGTCACTAATAGAGCACTATTTGTTTGCTTCCATTTTGGGAAAATGATGTTTTGAGTAGAATTAGAAGATATTACTGGAAGGATATATTTAATTCCCAGGATATTAAGCAGATTCCAAGACTCCTTCTAGAGTCATAAGTGAAAACTAACATACCCTGTGACAGCCCCTTAACTGCTACAGCACTTTATCTATGTTTGCTTTCACAAAGTATTTAAATCACAAGGTGGAGTCCAAATATAAATATAGATATTTTGAACTCATTTCCATACTTTAATTTTTTATGGACATTTTGAGTTGCTGAACATGAATGCATACATACATACATACAAATATTTCTAGCACGGGCATTAGTGCCCTTGCCAATATAGCAAAACACTTGTTCCCATAATAAGTGTCCAGGCTGTTCTTAAAAATATTTAAACTAGTACTTGCTTTAATGTAATTTGGTAGTCTGTTCCATGCATTGGCTACTCTGTCAGAGAACCAATTAGTACACGTCTCATTCCTATAGAATCTTCTACATAGGTTATCTGATGATTCTCTAGTACTTTCTGATAACCCCAAACATTCCCAGAGGTAGTTGTCCCTAAATGCCCTAGATACCTGAATAAGATCTCCTCTTAAATATCTGTAAGAGACACTGTACAAGTTCCGATATTATAGTCTTTCATAATAACTTAAATTTTCACATTAGATCAATCCACAAGTCATGAGGGATAGTGGGTGAAGGCTTAAATAAAAAGCAGGGAGGTACACATGGCAACATCAGGGAGATTACTTAAACTATTACCAGGAATTACTTAAAAGTAAATAGAGCAATAGTTCAAGCATCAAAATTAATTTAAAAAATATTAACAGGAATGAAATTCTAATATCTGTCTTTGTAATTGGCAGTATGGAGTCATAATTTATGACTGCAGAAACATTGTTGATATTTTCATAACTCATGGACAGGTAAGTGCTGGGTATGTACATTTGTATATGTAGGGTGGAGAATGAGGGTTGCTTGTGTACTGCAGAAAAGTGCTGCTCTACAGTGAATGGCAATGTATGTGTATTTATAAATTAGATAGGTAAAGTGTATTTTAAGGACCATTAAATGGACAGAGCTACTATTTCATTCCTATATACAAACATATATTAGAGGCATCAGCTTGTCATTATGAGCTGTGATTGTCATAAATGCTTAATGTCACCCTTCACTTGTGCATGCATAGCTCTATGTGAGCCATGCAATGTCAGCATAGCATGTCTCTAATATCATTAGTAATTTGGCATCAGGCTCAATTTTCTCTTCCATTATGTCTGAAGAAGGGACATTGAAAGATGCATGGTTTGATGTCAAATAAAAATTGTATTGGAGAGCTGTAAAACACCAACAATAAAAAAGATACCTCCTTACATCCTCTTCTTCTTCTTTTCAGGACCATAACTATTATGATCACAAGAACCAACAAACATATTGGTATGGCTTAATGAACCAACAAACATATTGATATGGCTTAATATTGCATATTAATAACATACACATGCAAAAGCCACAGTGGTGCAGCGGCAGCGTTGTTGCCTCACAGCAAGAAGTTCTCCCGTTCGATTCTCGGCTGGAGAGCCTTCTGTGTGGAGTCTGCATGTCCTCCTCGCGGTCGAGTGGTGTTCGAAAAACATGCGTGAATGGGTGTGCCTTCATTGAAGGTTGAGCATCAGGCTGGCACCATAAAAATCTACTGCCAATCATTAGCGGACTGGAGTTCCGCTGTGGTGACCCCTAACTGTGAAAAGAAGAAAAACAATAACATACACATGCATATGTTTTGGTTTGCACAATATGCAACAACTCACTGCAACAAATTATGTTTCATTTAAATCACAAAAGCACTACTCAGTTAAAACTGAGCAACTAACATGGATGGATAAGTAAGACAGAGAGGGATGAAGCCTGGATGGCCAACTTCAAGCCATCTCAATTGCAAGAAAATTATTATTTTTATTTAACTTCTATAGTATGATTTGCATTCAAATGGTGCTTTTGGACTAGCTGTCTGATGCTTGTTTCAGAAACTGTTCTAAGGAAAATTTCAGATTCTGTCCAAAATCCTAAAGAAATTAGCTGGAATTCATGACTGAGATATAATACATTGAGTTCCACTGGGTACATATCTATGAATAAGAGTTACTCGTTCATTAATTAAAGGGGCAGGTAACAATATTCATTCTCACTTAATACCTTTATGTGCTGCTGTAAGTAATGCCTGATTCACCGAATGTCTATTAACACTTGCATGCAAGAAGGCACTAGAATATTCAAATGAATTGGCTCATTATATAATACAAAATTATTAGACTTGTCTAACTGCACTGATACATGAACTGAGCCCATGATCAACCTCAACTTGAACAGATATAGAAAGCATTGCACTAAATGATTACTTATAATTTCTGATAAGTTTGTTATGAGAATAACAGACTTCAGATCTTTAGATTTTTCAGCAAACGCATCTGGAGTAAGGTACCATGGAAACATGTCTAGTAAATGAGCTCATGAATGGAAATGAGCTGAAGCTTGTAAAATCATATCCATCTGAATATTATTTAATGAAGTTTCACGTTCAGTGCTGTATTTCAGGACATCAGATACTAATGAGACCAGAACTGGTGTGTACTAGTTTATAGCATTTATTTTCATATCAATTACACACAAACATATAACAGAGTAACATGCTTTTCATGTTTGGTTCACCCTCAATACAACAATGGCTACTAGTTTCAATACTGCACTGTGCATTATAGGTAAAATTCCTTTAGGTTCTATGCAAAAACTACTAGTCTAACACTGATAATCATGGTGATCCCATATCGCCACTTCTCTACCTCTAACTTTCCACTCCAAGAACAGAATGAAATACTCTTTTGAAGTAGTAGTTTGTACACACTCACACATTAAAACATCAGCTTTCATATACTTTTCTTTTTAAAGCTTGCAGTATCAAAAGCATTTGATATTACTGTATGGGAACTTACATTTTGCACTGGCACATTAAATATTTAGGATTGCACAGTCTCTAAGCATACTTTTCTCTCAGAAGTCATCTGTTTGGCAATACCACTGGTCTTAATGCCTCATTGTTAACTTTAACTCATGCCTTCAGTAAGTAATTCAAACAGGTTGTGGATATGAAGGACTTGTCATTTCTGACAGGTCACTGTCTGTTCACATATTTATCTCATGTAATGTTTCTCTTTTAAAACTGTGTCATTCCTTTGTAATAATTTACTTTTAGGCAATCTCTCTCTTTTGTGTGGTGTAAGTCTAGTCTGGCCATTAGGCTTTGAAGACTGACACAATATCTCTAACTTCTTTGGATTCTGTAGGCCATGGCATTTGTTTATCTGGTTGAGATGATTATTTACTTTATTATGAATGGCTTAGATGTATCTTTCATTTCACTCTGCTATTCCACCATCAGAGGTTTGACTAACATATGATCTCGCCTCTGCAAATTTTGTCTTGCACTCATGGAAGGAATGAAAAGAAAATATTGTGTCATAAAATATTTGTATGGAGAGCTTGGCCTTTGGTAATTTTGTTCAACAATCTCATACAGAATAGCTTCTAGCAACAATTTTGTTTCACACTTAGGGATAGTTGTTCAAATCTTCTGGCTCCAAATCAGTACAGCCACAGTGCATCCAGCACAACTATGTGCATTTTTCTATAAGACTCTAACGCTATGTGCAAACCTGTATTATTAAGAATTTTCTTAGCTATATTGATTGCTTTCTCAGTAGTACCATTTGCAAATGAACAACTAACAAAAACTCTACCTCAGCAATTGCAATCAGACAAGCACTTCAAGGTGCACCAGTAACAATTAATAGTCTGAAATAGTTTATTTGTTAAAAGCTCTCACCTCAAAAAGACTGGTGCACCTTGGAGTGTTTGTCTGATTGTGGTCACCAAGGTACAGTTTTGGTTATTTGTAAATTTTGTACCTCTACATTACAGCTTTGCGATTACTGCTAATGGACAAACCCATGCACACTTGAAACTGTTGGAACTCAGAGGATATGAACTCAGTACCATTGTCACTGACAAGTTTGTTAGGAAGTCACTACCTAGAAAACATCATCTTCAACTACAAAATGAGCCGCTGACTAATTACTGCAGATAGGTTATCTATCCCAATGTTTTTTTAACAATATTCTACCATTACTAGGTGATTTTTCCCTTTATAGTCACAAACAACTATTGTGATTGTATTTATTTTTATTATTTTATTTTATTTTTTTATTTTACATTTGTTGACCGGGCTAGTCTAACTGGATATATGTCCATTTTCAGTAGAGGCCCGGGGAGAAAAGCTCCAAGCATTAGTAGTGACAAAGATTACAATAAATAGTAAAAGTCAAAACAAATTACAGGACATTGTTACATTGAGGTTGACATAAGTTATTTAGAGTCCTTAGAAGGTTAACACACAGATCAAATAATGTGAGCAAAAATTTGAGATTGTAGACCTCCGTGCTCTGAGAAATGAGCTCTCAAAGGGAAATATTTGTAAAACAAATGATGTGGCTGTAATAATTTACTTGGTTACTCATCAGGAGCATTTTAATCTGCAGATCTGCAACATTTTTGCTTTACTGAAGATGCAAATCCTATGGAAGTCATTGGTCTGCTGGACGTATTACTTGTGCATATGCACTCGTACCTTCAGCATCTGACTGACCTGTCACAGTCAATTGATTTTAAGAGTATCTGCTGCAATCAGATTTTTTTTTTCTGTTACATTAAATGTTTGTACACTGAATCATCTGAAACTCAGTAACAACCACTGATATATTGGAGAAACCTTGTCAAAGTGATATGAATTTGTCAAGGGTACACAAGGTTTGTGATCTGTCTGCAGCTAGAAAATGTCCTGGCACAGAAAGTAATAATGTGAAAAGCATTTGTATGCCTACTTTCACTAGTCATTCCTTTTGACTTTGGACATATTTCCTTTCATAGTCTGTTAAGGTATTGGACATAAAGCTACAGGCATCTGTTTCTCATCAATCTTTTGCAATAAAGTTGCACCAGTATCATTAGGAGCCAATATCTACACTTACTACTTCTGATTTAATTACAGTGTAATAGGCAAATACTTGTCTGGACATAATCACAGACTTGACCTTTTTAATAATCTGTTTGAGACAGTCACCTCATGTTCATGCTTAATGTTTCTTTTGTAGTTCTCAGAGTACAATGCACATTTGACAGTTCAAGGAAATTTGCCCAAATCAAGTAATTAAGCATTCTAAACATCTGTTCATAATGTTCTATGGATTTGCAACTCAGTCACAGTTTTTACTTTATTTGGATGTGGTCTAATGCTGTTTCCCCCAACTCAAAGCCTAAAACAGTGAAATTCAGTCTTGACAAAAAGCACTTTCCTCTGAGTTTGAGCCCTGAGTGGTTTTATTCACTGTCTTTAGCCTCTTGTCATAATCTATAGGGGGTGTCTTTAATTTGCCTATACAGATTTCAGGTATTGAGGGAATTCTAAAGGGTAACCCTCAGAAACAGAATCTTCCAACTGGAATAATGAATGTGGTTAGACTTCAACTACCTTGGTCAATGGGTATTTGTCAAAACCTACTCAATGTATCTAATGTGGAGAACATGCTTGCATCAGTTGGCTTGTGTGTTATTTCTAATATGGTAGACAGGATGAAATTCCCCTTTTGGAGTGCAGGTCAGTACAAATTCTCATTTTCCATGTTTCCTTATTATTGGAACCATTGGAGGTTGGTAGTCTGTTGACCCTGTAACCCTTTCAATAATGCCCAGGATATGAATTCAGTTTAGCTCTGCCTTTACCTTAGAAAGTTTGGGGATTGCTACTTTCCATGGTATGATGAGGGTATAAGGAACTACACCTTATTTTAAATAAATCTTTATTGGCAAACGTTTCAAGATTCCTGCATCACTAATCACATTGGCACGTGTTTAACTAATTTTGGAAGTTAGATCCAATTTACATGGAGTGCTTCTAATCAGTAGATTATTCACAGAAAGACTCTGTAGAACAGATATAAAATACATATTTCTATCTTTTCCATTTTAATTATGGCTTGGAAATACCTAGAAATTCGTGCTTCCTATCTGGGTTACCTACTTCATTTTCTGCTTTGACCAACTGCAGACATTTTAAGCTGCTTCTATATGCACCATGTGGTATTACACTTATGTGTGAGTCAGTGTCTACCTTAAAGCATAGTGGAGAACTACATGTCTAATTTTCATCTGGGTCTGACTGCTTACTCAGAGGTCTTCCTCCACCAAAAAAGCCTCCTTTGCATTTCCCCCAACTTTCTCCACCTGTTACTCTTTCTCCAATTTCATCTCACATACAACAGCAAAATTCCCTATTTTATTACACTTTCTGAACCATTTCATTCCACCAAACATAGCTCTGCATCATTACACATGTGGTTGCATCTAATATACTTTTCTTGATTACTTTTTATTTTTTTTTTATTTCAGTTGGATGTTTTCACTGCCCCAGACCTTACACTTTATCGCATATTTTTGACTAACTCACATACATCTCCACACTGTTGTATTTCCACTCTGTTTTTTTTCAGACTAACAATGAATTTGTTTAAGTTTTTCTAATGTTAAATTTCGATCCATTGCAACTTTTGTAAAACATTGCAGTCTGCAATGTCAATGGCAATTCAGTGACTTATTTGCTTGTATTTAGTGCCACTAAACCCAAATCATATTGTGATGGCTTACAAAAGCCTCAGAACTGCTTCGGTATACTTGCCCCTTTCTGAACACACTGATAGAAGCATTTTCTTGCATGCATTACATAAGTTTTAGACACAAAATGCCCATCAACTTTGCTGATACACATTCAGATGTTAAGGAATGTCCCTGAGAAATATGAAAGCATCAAAATAGTTTCCTCTCTTCCCTCAGTATAATAAGGGAGTTTATTTGACGTTCATAATCTTACTTGCCTAACTTTGCTGCTCTTCAATAGGGTGCAAATCTCTGGTTCCATTTTGGTCATTTTGATGGCTGTTTGAAGTCAAATATCTCATGAGGACTGAATTTTGTCATTTCTAATGCAATTTATTTCACTTGTTTCTTGTCAGTTGCCAACTTGACTGTGTCAATACTATGCCAAAATGTCATTAATTATTGGTAGATCATTTTGTAGCAGTATTGTGCAGTTTCTATGTAGCCAAAATTGTAGCACTTTTGTTTAAATTTTATCCCATTCTGGCAACTTGTCTTTTTCCATGCTTCAAGTGGCCAGACAATCTGGAGACCAGGACTAATGTGTGTCAGTTCATTGCTTTTGTTTTCTATATTAGTCCGTATACACATACCCCCCCCCCTCCATAAACACACCCCTTAACTCTCAGCTGTACATCACTGCAAGGAATATTCCATATTTTGAGTTTTAAAAATTACATATTCTATACTGCTCCACATTGAAAGGGTCTGTCTCTCTTAAGTATATCAGCATATTTGAATAACTATAATGTGGGCTTTCTTCTTGAAGTTGTAAGTATTCTCAGTTTTGCACATTTGTTCCCCACTAGAAATGGTAGTGTATCACATGTTTGGGAGGCAGTTGGAAGAACGTTATATCACATACATACATACATATATAACTCAGCAACATGCTTATTCTGAGGTTCACAGTCACTTCAACAATGGTAATTAGCTTCAACGATGCCCTTAGATCAGTCCAACAGTAAGGAAAGTCTTAAACTTTCATATAGACTGAGGGTATGGCAGCTGTAATATATTTCCATCTAAGTATCTTTATAGCAAAGATAATTAAGAATAACAGCTATATGCTCTTGCTTGTCTTTTGATAATGACTGCTTTAAGTGGAGGAATTTGAGAGAGAATATAGGTGATTTGCTCTCTTTTGTAACTTAGTCATAAAGTATAATATATGTATATCCTGCCCTACTGGTTTAAACTGTATCTTTTTATATATATTAAGCTGTCGGTGAAACATTGCATATTGTGTAAAGAGCCCAATATTTACAGCCTTGATGCCATCATTTTGTAACTATGTAATTCAACAGAGGGATGAACTAGGAAATTTAAAATGCCTTAACCTCCTATTAGGAGAAGAAAAACTCTATGGTTTAATTGCAGTTGATGAGGCCATTATTGTTTATAAACTGTAAATCTGTATTTATATAATACAACTGGAGAACTAGAAGCACATGTTAAATAAATTGTCTTAGAAATCACATAAATACATGTATATGTTGCAAGTAAAGACTCTATGCTCCACACCAGAAGTATATCCCTCATTGGTAAGATCAGACCATGAATTAATTTCACTGGATGTCCACATCCCGACCCCACCCCCAGCCCAGAAAACCACAGTGAAAAACTTCTCAAAAGCGAACTTCTCACTTCTCAAAACCGAAGTGGAATCCTTCAAGGCCCCAGGGCCAGTGGAAACTACAGCCCAAACTGCAGAATCCTATATAAATGCATTCTACGGACATCTCCAGTAATGCATGGATCATGCTATCCCAAACAAAACCAAGACCCAATCATCCAAAGGCAGGCGTCCAGTCTGGTGGACCCCTGCCATAAATAAACTGTACAACAGAAGGAGGAAGCTACTACATGATAGAGCAAAAGCCCTAATAGGGAAGGCATCTCTGATCAGTACTAGCAAAAAATTACGATCCCTCATAAAATCCTCCAAAGCCAGCTTCGAGAGAAAAATTGCACAGGACACCAAAGACAATCATAAGGCTTTTTTCAGTTATGTTTGAAACCTGGGATGCAACTCCAAGACTTGTTCTGAGTTGATTCTAAACGACAAAAAATACACTGAACCCACAGACATCGCCAATATCCTGGCAGACAGGTTCAGTGCAAACCCCCCCTCCCCCCCAAAAGAGCAAGTATCTATCCCAGCAGAGGGCTGCCTCCCAAACATCTCAGATGCTCAGGTGAAGGCTGCCCTCTCCAAAGCAAAAAACACTGCTTCCATGGGACCAGATGGTGTCCCAGGTTGCGTCCTACATGAACTACAAGAGGAACTAATCCCTCAAATAAAACAGCTATACAATCTCAGCCTCACTACAGGATATGTGCCCACAGAATGGTGTACAGCAACAGTGGTCCCACTCCACAAAGGTGGAGCCTCTACAGACCCTGGAAACTATCGCCCCATAAGCCTGACTAGCTTAGTCTGCAAGGCTATGGAGAGGATCATCATGGAGCTCATAAACAAAGACATTGGGGACCTACAGACACTAGATCCTACCCAGTTCGGCTTTGTCAAGGGCATATCCTGCCTTTTGAACCTGGTTGACTTCTTTGAAACAGTCACCAAAGCCATAGATGAAGGGAAGGTAGTCCACACAGCCTATCTGGACCTTGCAAAGGCATTTGACACAATACCCCACTCGGGCATCATAGATAAGCTATCCAGCTTAAATATAAACCCCTATGTCACAAGATGGGTCGCAAACTGGCTCAAAGACAGAACCCACAGAGTGAGAGTTGCTGGAGCCATGTCAGACTCGAAACCAGTCACAAGTGGCGTCCCACAGGGTTCTGTCCTGGGACCACTCTTGTTCGGTATATACTTTTCCGAGGTACAGGCAAACGTGGGAGGACTATGGCTCACCAAGTTCGCAGACGACTGAAAACTGGGCGCCATAATCAACTCTCCAGCTGACACAAACATCCTTCAAAAAGGTCTCACAGAGACAGATAACTAGTGCCAGTGCCATGGTTTAAAGCTAAATGCCAAAAAATGTATAGTCATACCCTTTGGCAAAAACAATGTGCCCACAAATTACCACATAGGTAGAAACCCATTAAGTACAGAGAACGTTATTAGGGACCTGGGGACCCAAGTTGATAGCAATCTCTCCTTCTCTCCTTTGAAAACCACATTGCCAAAGTGGTTAGAAAGACCTTCTACATAGCCCACCTCATCACGAAGGGTTTCACATCTAGATCAAGAGAGGTAATCGTGCCCCTTTATTCATCCCTCATCAGGCCCATCATAGAATACAATGCCCCTTTTGGTATGTACCTTACCCGACACCTGCAGCAATTAGAAAGACCCCAAAAGTATCTCACCAAGAGGATCAAGGGTCTCAAACAGATGCCATATGCTGCTCGGTTAAAAAAACTCCAGCTCTACTCAGTTGCATACCGCCTACTTCGAGGCGATCTATGCCTGACATACAAAGCTATGTCAAATCCAGAATTAATGGACATGCTCCACCTCAGTAAATCTAAATCCCTTAGAGCCACACTCGAGGGACTTGAACCTCAGCACAGAAATAAATAGAACTTGCTGGAGGGACAGGTTCATAACCCAGAGGCTCCCTTCGCTCTGGAATAGAATTCCAGTTCATGTGAGGCAGAGCACCTCACTGAATCTCTTCAAGAAGAATCTCGATAAGTGGATGCGGGATCGTAGGTTTGTCCCAGGGATTACTCCCGTGTCACTATTAGACAGAGGCACAGTAAACTAAACCTTAAAAAGGGCACAGTATACTCAAATCAAGGGGTGGCGTAAGCCATACAGAATCGGGCTAGGCTTATAATTGCCCCAGGGCAGATAGCCTAGTATGAACCTATGAACCTATGAACCTATGTGTTGCTCTGGAGAAAAGTAACTCGTATCAAACTTGAGAATGTAATGATCTGTACTATACCATATATATTTCAGACCCAGCCCATTTAAAGCAGTTTTAATAAAACCACTCGGAAGTGCAACTGTACATCAAGAAATCCTAGCCTTCCCTGTTTTGAATGTTTTGTATAATGATATAAAGTCACCCATGATTTATATAGCATCACAGGAACCTTAAAAATTATTTTCAGTAGAGTTCTTTTTATGAAGACTGAATGTTCATTGTCAATATTTGTAATATACAAAACATACATCTTAGTAAAACTTATCACATAATGAGTTGCTAACATTTGTTTAAAATAATTTCTGTATTTTTTAATTCAGATTTAGATTCTTAACATTTGATAATATTTGATACTTGCTGTCCTTAAAAATGCTTAACTGCCATAAACAGATATTAACATTTTTGCTTTCCATGTAGGCATCATGATTATGTATGTAGGGTAAGAGTGAGTGACTGAAAGAGAAACATATTTCATGATCTTTCTAAGCTCTGTGGAAGGTGTTTACCACATTTTTTCTGTTACTGATATTTAATTTACCATTACCTTTTGGAACCTTATCTTAATTTATCAATGGTTCATTACATCTACAAGTAGAACAGGATCAGGCACTGAATTGTTTTACTAAAAAGAGGTCAACACCAAAGTGACCTATACGAAAATGAATATAATGGCATTTCTTGAAGTCTTTCAAACTTGTTCAAGTTTTCCAACCTTATGATTTTTCTAATAAGGAAATATTGTACCTTTTCAAATTGCATCAGGTAGCCTGTTCAGTAGCTATAAAAGAGAGCATCATATTTAATAAAGGGTCAGATCAGTGAGGTATAGCATGATGCAATGGTCTTCTTGAGTAATTAGAACAGTAGCATAGCTAGGGCAGGGCAAGAGGGACAACTGCTCCAGAGGCAAAATGTTGTGGGGGGGGGGGGGTAATCAGCCAATCTGGATACTTCTTTAATGAAATACTGCTTTTAAATTCTGGTATAGTCTAAACTGTAGCACTACTTGTTACATTATAGCAAGCAGTTTGCTACAGTTTTTTTTTTAAACTAAAGTATGAGTGCTGTAGTGCTCCAATCAGGCAGGGTATAAAATGTAGTAACTGTTTGCTACATTTGTAGCAGGCAGTTTGCTACAGTTTAAAAAAGAGAGATTAGTTTAAAAAAAATCATGAGTACTGTAGCACTCTGTGCAGGCAGGGTATATTAAAAGATGGTTGGAGAAGAACACAGAAACAGGACCTGAATGGCTGGATCAGAGGGGGGGGGTGTCTGCCTAGTTTTGTTTTCTGCTCTTGTATACAAGAGCCAGGGGGTGCATAAATCTAACTGTAACAAGCCAATCACTTATTGATTTATCAACTAGGCTTATTACAGTGAATTAAGTTTTTTTAGTTTATTGCTTTTCACTTGAGGATCTGAGAAGTTGGACACCATTTCATAGTACCAACCCAGGGTGGAGATTGAACCAGCTACACTTCCGAACTACACAGACTCGTTAAGATTTGATATGCTACAGATACCCTTTTCTGGTGTTTATAGAAACACATTGGGTACAGTGTAAACTGCTATCTAAAACTATCTTTTGATCATTAAACGTGAAGATTTTATAATTTTGCCATTCATTTTGTAGCCATAATTTATATTCTTCTTTTTTTTAAGTGTCACAATGCTACATTTGCTGACTATAAGAGCCAGATCAATCCTACTGCACTATGATTTTTATATTTTATTTGGCCCCATGTCCAATGGGACATCCGCCATCAAGACAAATATGAGGGTGTTTTTTGCTGTCATTAGCCAGCATCCCAAGAATGACAGATTTTACTCCTTCCTGCTGATGACATGAACACTTGTGTCATTGCTAGGGTTGCTCATGTCCACTTTTCCATGCTATGAGCTAAACCACATGCACTGACAGGGACTACTGTCACCAGCCTGGATGGTCACTCATATATCTTCCTGGAACCAACTCCTCTCAATATGGTTGGCCTTTGTTCATAGCCAAGGCCTTGCTATTACAGTGAAGGTATAAATCATGCAGGAACCATCATCCATTCCCCCAAAATGGACATGCCTATCTTCCCTGCCCATTCTGTCAAGTAGTCAAACACTTGTTGCCAGGACTGTAGCAAGGACTTTATCTTTCTATGCCACTGAAGCCAGCAACATGGAATAGTTTTCTATCTTTTATTGAGGTCAATATGTTCCCCATTTTGCAGTCAACTTGTCTGGATATTCAGAGCCCATTTCTCTGTCATATCTGAAAAATAGTTCAGAAAGAAGTGGGCTTAGTACAGAGTTCTGTGGGACGCCACTATTAATGCCATCTTGATGGACTGGTAACCTCCTCTTCCCTAACTTGACTTAACTACATATGGAATTATTACTAATGCCTGTAATTTGCTAATTATTTCACTATGTGAAATATCGTTGAATGTCTTATTAAGATCAAAATAAGCTGCTTACACTTTGTGTCATATGTTTATGGCATTTAGTGCTCAGCCCTAAAAGCCATCAAGGAACACATACTCTTATTTTTTTTAATTCCATAACTGTTATTGATTTCTGCAAGTATATTTATTATTTATTTGACAGCACAGCAATATATCACCCTACACTTCCAGCTAACAAATTTATAAACTAAAAAAAAAAAAAATTGGAAGCATGCATATTGCAAGACAATCCAAAGAAAGGTGGCATGCCTTACTGAAGAGGACAAAACCTACCTGCTGCTTGTCTGCATTCTTTGAATAAATTTGTACTGAGTATTTCCTAAGTAAATAGGAATGTTTGATGCTATAGTATTTCCTGTGGACTGCAATGCTCATACTCACATGCCTGTTTACATTTTATGATGGGCAAGAAAGCACAGAAGGACATGACTGCTAACATTACAGAGGGCCTTATCCTTATCAGATTGCATTATATAGTATCAATGATTATATTTCAGTTTATAGAAATGTAACTTGAGAAAGGCTTGCCTAATGGCATACAAATTCTGGGGCAAGAAATGGTGATGTTGAACATATTGAACCCTGTATCAAATTTGCTGAGCTTTAGTAACACTTTTTGTTAGGAACAAAATCACAGTCCTGAGAAACAAGGGTGTTATTTTAATGGTGCCATTTAACAGATCCTAAAGTAATCATGTGAGCAGGTGTAGGGACTGATTATTGGACCTGATGCTTTACCAGGCAATACCTATACAATATTTACTGGCAGTTGCTGTTGTGATATGTAAAGAAAAAAAATATATATTTTAAACAGGGTAAGTCTCCCCCAGACATAAATTGGAAACCAGTGTCTTACATTTGTTCTTAATCAAAGTAATAACTAAAAAGAAATGTTCTCCCTTGACTCCTAAATTTTATCAATACAACTATCAATCAGTAATAGTTTTTTAATACCAAGACGTTAACAGATATAATATGACAGCACAGTGGTACAGCTAGCTGTTAGTATTGCTACCTCACATCTGTTGGTTTTCCAGTTTACTTAAAGAAAAGACTCCTTGTGTGGAGCCTGTGTACCTTTCATAAGTCTGTATGTGTGTGTGTGTGTGGGGGGGGGGGGGGGCTTATTGTCATCTTCATTAACCTCTGATATACTTAAGACAAGTCAACAGATTATTTATTGACTACTAAGCCTCTAGTTTGCTTAAGTTTATATGTACGTGTGTGTGTGTGTGTGTGTGTGTGTGTGTGTGTGTGTGTGTGTGTGTGTGTGTGTGTGTGTGTGTGTGTGTGTGTGTGTGCGTGTGTGTGTGTGTGTGTGTGTGTGTGTGTGTGTGTGTGTGTGTGTGTGTGTGTGTGTGTGTCAGAGCCATAATATCCACCAACCTGAAGTTGAGGACCAAAAAAGAAGCTCTTTTTTACAACTACTGAATACACTGCTATAGCTTAGTGGCTTAGAAAGTGTAGCATAAGCTCTTTGCTGCAGCTAATACACATTCATTTAAGAATCCACAATATCACCAACAGCTTTTTAAAAGAATGGTGGTAGTCCACTAACACCCCGATAGGCAACTGTTGACCATGCCTCCTAACAGCTTGCTCCAGGGGAAGCTACCATTTTCAGCATAGTTACAGCTTGTGTGTATGTGGGGACTGACATCCCACTGAAGCCTAGTTATCTGCCTCATACTCACTAGCTGCTGTATTAGGATCCAGTTCCTTTCTAGCCCTCAGAATAAAGCAAGTTCCAGAAACTGATTGAATGGGGCTCCTTCCCTTAGTGTTGGTACCAGAAAAAGATGCCTTTCCATTTATCTTAAATATCTCGATTCCCACTTCTGGCATCTAAACCTGGACCCCACCATATAGCTTGTGACAGGTGGAGTGGATCCTATTAAGCTGTGTTGCCTACACTGATAATGTATTAAGCTGTGTTGCCTACACTAGTAATGTATTAAGCTGCGTTGCCTACACTGATAATGTATTAAGCTGTGTTGTCTACACTGATAATGTTACATTAACCTACATATGTTTGCCATCTTGTTAAAGTGGTCCAGGAAATTAACAGTCACTTGGCCATGCCAGCTATTAATTAAAAAAAAAAAAAACTTCATATTCCCTTTACATCTTACTTTGGGGAGAAACACTTAGCAACACTAGGCCTTATTTGTTCTCACAGCAGGTTTGGATATTTGGTAACCTATCTGTATACATAATCTCTAGGACATTGCAGGTGTAGCATTTAGATGTCTGTCAGCATGCTCAGTAAACAACACTGACATCATGGATGTGCTTCCAGCTGACATTAGATATTTACTGACTCATTCTAGAAAGAATTGTGCCACATGACATGCAACTTTGTATATATATATATATATATATATATATATATATATATATATGCATATATATATATATATATATATATATATATATATATATATATATATATATATATATATATATATATATATATATATATATATGTGTGTGTGTGTGTGTGTGTGTGTGTGTGTGTGTGTACTAGCATATATCATCTCTTTCCACCCACTTCCTCCTGAGTTCAGGTATTCCAGCGAACAAATCTCTATTTTCTATGGCAGAGGCTAATTCAGGAACCATCGTCAAGACAGCCATAAGAGTTTTGTGAGTAGGTCTCTACCATGATGCACTCATTCAGCTTACACATCCTTCTGACGCTAATATCCAGCTACCATACCCCTCAGATTACATCCCTCACTCCCATGCTCACAAATATGCTTTCCAGTGCAATCACTGAACTACAGATATCAAAATAAATTCATTCACATTCAAATATAAAGTTACATTTCTCAAACAGCTACATTACTTACCAGTTAAAAATAAACCTTATTCTATTCCAGCTAAAGCCATCAAAATTGCTTTACAAGAACTAAATAGTATCATAAATCAAAACACAAACACCTGTTAAAAGTCAGAGATATACAGCCAAATTCAGAAACAGGTACACACAATACTGTCTTATTAAACTGTGGTAGTCCATTCTGTCAGACATCAATCATCCAGGTAAAAATGTATCTGTTAGTGAATGAGACCACCAGGAATGTCTGCAATATTACTGAAAGGATATTAACAGTATCTCCCTTTAAGTAGATTTTCTTCCAGGTATCCCAGGTGAACATTTGTGATCACCCATCCATTCATCCAAACTGGCTTCAGACATTGCCCTGGGAAATTCTTGCTACACAAAGACAGCCTATTCCTATTCCAGAAATTGGGGATTAGGATGGCATAGGAGCCTGTTTTGCCATCTGCTGCTGTAGATGTGTCAACAAAGGTTTTGAGCTATAGAGCGAGTGTTTGCATAACCACCCTTTTTTATTTTGTGGTGAAGTAGATCAAAGAGTGCTAGGTTATATGCTGCACAAAAGGTTAAGCAAAGATCACCACAAATGTGCCTGCATGACACTCGGTAGAGGGATTGAGGTTTTTTGTCTGTCAGAGTAGCAAAGGCTACTGAGAACTGAGCTCTTTTTGGTGAGGAAACATTGAGATTGTTCACATTGGTTTAGGATCTTGGCAAGTTAAAAACAAAAATGGGCACAAAGGCTATGTTGAACAAGGATTTGATAACCACAACAGAGGTGTGATAATCAATGGATATTGGCTATCAACATAATTACCAATGTCCTTGATAACTGTATCAGATTTAAGTGGACTATTATCTATACAGTATGCAGTAGCTATGCTACAGTTTACAAAGGAAACTAGGTTTCATTTTTGAAACTGTGAAACACAACATTAATATACCATGCATTTGTTTAATACAGTCTTTCAGGATAATTAGTATGGAAGTTGATAAGCACCCCCATTTTGTAATTATCATCAAACTTGGTTAGTCATACTCCATTGATATCAGTTTTTATGTAAGAGAGGTATAAACCAGTTAGGAGAAGCCTGACCCTTTGACACACCATCATCATTATAACCAACCCACTTTTTCTGATTTTCCGTATGAGGTCCGAGTGTCACATCAACTGTTGCAATCTTTCTCAATTTGGTGCCTCTCTCCTACTTTCTTTGCCAGTCATGCCTGACTATAGCAGGTGTTCTGTCACACAGTTTATCCATCTCTTTGTGGGACACCCTCATTTCCTCTTATCTTCTTCCTTTCTCTCCCAAATCTTCTTCACCAGAGTGTCTTCGACTTCCTGCATATGTGCCCAAATCACAGTAATCTGCTCTCTATGACCTACTCTGAATGTTTGAGCTACTTTGCCTTCTGCTCTCATGTCCTCATTTCTTTGATGGTCAGACAGTATGCATCCAACCATTCATCTCAGGGACTTTTTCTGTTTACCTCTAGCTTCCTCAATTGCTGTGCTTTCCCTGACTAGGTTTGATCTCCACTTTCAAAAATAACTTTAATGCAGATTTTCTGATTACTTCTAACCCTCTTAATGTAACTGAAGAAGGACTTGTCTTTTGAATTAGTTGCAACTATAAGCTCATAGCTGGCCTTGCATTTCTTAATGGTATGTTTGGGTGACTTACTAGACTGAAGTCCCTTTTATTATAATAAAGTGATCAAAAAACAAACTTGCAGAGGTTGACATATGAACCTATAACAACAATTATGGAAATGTGGTTAATATAACAGAGATGAAGAAATAATACATCTAGGCTATGATATAATCCATAACAATTGTACTTTAGGAGTGCAGGAAGAATACCATTAATTAAAAAAAATTCAGCCTCACTTCCAAATATCAAGAAAATTGAAATTCTGAAATCCTACCAGCTGCATTTAATATTTTCCTGTATAAATTAATACGCATAGCAGTACTTCACATACATACCACCTACTGCAAATGAGCCAGCCTCCGCAGACTTATTGTCACGGCTTACTAAAATATATCTTAAGAGGCAATAGTTCTAAATGACCATATTACTTTCTGGCAAAAGTGAAACAAACACCCTACCTTTAAAAAGTTTGGACTAATCCAACTCAAACAGATAGTAACTAGAATGAATACAGTTACAGATAAAGAAAGTAATCTCAACTGGTTATTAACAAAGGTTGTCCCCATAGGAATTATGATTGACATAATACAGAAAAATGCCCAATACAACATTCTCAAAAGTAAATTCAGGTTCAACAAAGATACCTTTACATCCATCCTTAAAATAGTAATCAGGATTAGTTAAATACCTTAAGGCTAAAAGAAGCAATAAGCCACTTTATCAACATCTTCCTTATTGTACTAGCCTTCCTAAGTTTCCCCCTCAAAAACAAAATGAAGCTGATATCCATACCATGGCGCACACCAGAAAAAAAAAATCTAAAATAAATAAATAAATAAACAAAAATAATGCATAACTGATACAAATCTTGAAAAAAAATGTAATTGTGAAAAAATACATTAGCCAGGATTCACAGATATCTAGCAGAATGTACAATGCATATTAGATCATGTACTAACAACATGTATGAAGCTGGTATGAACAATCAAGACATGGACAGCACAAGTGTGTAAGTATAAATGTAGTGCAGAGATGCAGATGACCACATGACAATATGGAAATGGAGAACATATTCAAATGGGCTATACAAATAATAATATTAAAAAAGATGTAGTGATTCAGAAGTTATACAGGTATGCTACACCCCTACACAAATGTGTTCTGAACACTAGACCTTATATGTATGGACAACTAGTAGCATTACCTAGTGACCACTGTCTGAAACAATGCCTGCAATGTAGTATCTCACAGCCATCCATGCCAGCACAGAAGATACTGTCAGTGCCTTGTATGTCATCAAGTCAAACAACAGCAGATTGATGATCATTACCATATGGACAGAGAGACCATAGGTACCTGGTTAAACTGTGATGCCCGCCAGAATTATGAAATTTTAATTGCTGGCTTTATTAACTGACTGTAATCATTAGTGACTTGCCTGAAAATTGAATGTCTCCAAAATTGGGGGCTAATGAGAGATCATGCAAGCACACACAGGTGCGCGCGTGCACACACACACACACACACACACACACACACACACACACACACACACACACACACACACACACACACACACGTGCACGCGCGCAAATACAAATTACATAAACACTAATCATAGAGCACTGCGTATTTACTTACAAGATCCAAACTACTCATAGCAATGCCCTCTGAAATGTCTCCAGCATTGGTCAATACTGGTTTTACCAAAGAGACAACACAAATGCTAGACTTCAGACTTGAATGTTCTTTGCCTTTTGTGATTGTGACAAGCTCCAGGAATCTTTTCTTTTTCACTGGCTCTTCAACTGAGCCAATGAAAGAGAATAAATTAAAACTATCTTAGTTTTAAAACAGTCCATCTGAGTGGTCCCAGACAAATTATGAGTTGAAAGATGTGGATAAGGTATGGTAGGACAATTTGTTTTTCCTCATACCTCCCACTAGCACCAAACCCTAGTCAGCTGCCTAGATTGTTTTTTCTGGAACTGGCTCTGGTGTTAATCAGAAAGACATAATGTCTTGTGCAACCCTTCTGTGGGTGGGCTGGTGCAACTGCTTTCAACTGGTCAGGGAAATGCTCCTCCTCATTATGTATAGTAATTTACAGTAATTTCATATAAACACCAAACAAGCACGTCAAATTTACTATCTCAGTTTTTACAGCAGCTGACAGCTACTTTGTACTGGACTCATTTGAGAGTAGAGTTCTGTAAAATCTTATCATAACAGTGGGTGCCCTTTTTTTTCACTGCTGCAGTATTCTCCCCTGAAGGGATCCCCTGACAAGGTTAACCCAATGTCTCACCAGTATAACAAAGCCTTTAGATTTTATAGGTGCCATATATCACATGCATGCTACTGGCATAGGGCATAAAGGTGATATACAGACAGAAATAATCAAATCAGAATTACCCCTGGAGGAATAAAATAACCCCAAGAACTTAATAGAACATGTACATACAGAAGAAAAAGTTCAGATGGGAAGGGAATCAAAAGTCCCTCAGCCAGAACTGTAACAAAAGGTAAAGCAAGAGCCATAACATAAGTGGCAGGAGGGAGAGTCTGAATACAGCAACAGTGAAGAAAAGGGCATCAAAAGGGAGTCATCAACAATATTTTCTGAGGTCTTCTTGATCTTGTGCAGAATTATTGGTGGAAGAGGAAGGGGAGGAGAGGTATATAGAAACATTCCCTTCCAAAGAAAAGGTGGGGCAACCACTTTCCAAGTCAGTGGACTTGGTAATCTTTAACAGAATAGAAGAAGTTTTTTGTTCAGAGGGGAGGCAAAAAGATCTACCTGAGGAATACCCCACCAATGGACTATGTCCAGAAACATATCTCTGTGAAGCATCCATTCATGAGCTTGTATTCTGGACCTGTTCAGAGAGTCTGCCAATAGATTGTCCTCTGAAGGAGTGTAAATTGCCTGAAGAGTCACCTGACAACTGATAGCTAGATCTCAAGCCTGAAGAGCTAACTTGCAAGGGAAATAAGAACTTATACTTTGCCCCCTTCTTGTTGATACACCTCATCACTGTGGTATTGTCCATGAAGATTTTTCAGGGGACTGGGGAGAAAAAGGGAATGAAAGACCTATAGAGACAGAAGCAGAACCCTCATCTCTTTTACGCTGATATAGTCTGACCTCTGATGAGGAGGCCAGAGACCCTGAACTTTCAGAGGGCCACAAGAAACATCTCATCCCAGGTCTGAGGTATCTGCAAACTGGGAAGTTTCTTGGGAAGGAAATTGAAGCATGAAAAAGGCAGAGACAGGAGCAAGGCATTTGGCTGTGATGGTCTTTATGGAGAATACACCTCCCACTCCCACATTGACATTTTCCCTTCTTGGATGACATAAACACAAGTAACAACAATATTGAGAAAAATGGAGAAGAAACCCCAATGGTGCATTTATTTGAAGATGGCATGGTAACCAGCTCAACAAACAGGCATTCAGACCAACGTCTGACAATGGCTTTTGGACTGACGGCAAACAGGTTTAGGTATTTGCTTCTTTATGCCCTCCTCGGGGAGCATATGTGTGACATACAACATCTATAAAATCTAAAATGCTTTTCTATGCTGGCCAGATGTCGGGTGATCCTTGGCAGGAGATCCATTCAGTGAAGAATATCATAACAGTGTTATGGAAGGACATTTGAAGGTACTAAGGCATTAAATTTCACTCCAACTTTTTCTAGATTTTGACGGTGAAGAATATGGTTGTTTGACGCATACACATTAGCTGTAAAATTAAAATTGTTTTTTATCAAAATGTCCTAGGCAAGTAAAATTGCCACAGACAAATAGCCTGTCAGATTTTTCTATATAAATGGAACACATTTCTATTATTGAACAGAAAAAACAGACACTAAAAGCTAGACAACAAAAGTTCAAAATACAGACTGCCAAACAACCTACAAACAAGTGCTATGCAGGTCGGTAGGCCCCCTTTACCCCCTGCTGCTTATATATACCAACTATGAGATTGCATTATAAAAGTTAAAGGGAAAACCCCTGTCTCTGCTTTACAAGAGTCTCATACAACAAGGTACCAACTTTTTCAGATCTTCTAAAAATTCAGTAGCAACTGTATTTGACTTTCTCTGTTTGGAACATTTGGTGTTCTTTCAGTATTCTTTCTTTTTTCCATTTGACATTCCTGAGGTATCCCATATATATGTATATGTGTATGTATGTGAGTTTATTTGTAGGATAGTGAATTAAGTTCTTGTGATACTGATGACCTTTCTTTTGATTCTGAATATAATAATGCTGATTTTAATCAGCAACTGAAAAATGATGCTTTTCATGAGAATTGTAAATAACTCTTCTCTAATGGTTTACAATGGCTTACAATTTTTTATTCAGACCTTTGAAAATGGGATGCTGCAAAATGCAAAAGTGTTCTTTAACCAAGGCTGTCTTCTCAGTTATGTCTGAGAAAGAGTGGTAAACATTAAATAGGTTACAGTGTAAAGTTAAACATGAGGAATGTGTAATAAAATAGTCTGTTAAAAGAAACAATATAAGATTTCTTATCTGAAGGCTGCAAGCACATTAGTATGAAGCTACTCAGTAGTGATAAGACATAGACTTTGCTAGGGAATCTTACTCAGAAGTCAAGTATTTGCTAAAGTATAGCATTATCCTGAGCTATTATATCATACACAGCATAGCAGATATGCTTTCTATACTTTTTATACTATCTGCTTAAAATCACCAGGCTTTAGTTTACCAGTATTGGAATGCTACTGCACTCCTTGTCTGGATGGTCTGGGTGAGAAAATGTATTACGTTACTTGACTGTTTCTTAAATGCTTTGGATTAGGTAACACTATTTTCTGTATGGCAGTCAACTAATATATTTTGTTGAAACTGAAATCAGTTTGGTAGAATGCTGACCATTACAAGGTAGTATTAGTAATGTTGCTGCCATGGTATACAGGTATGAAGCACTGACTATGATCCAGACAACTGGGACTTCATTAGTGGCCCTGACACTGGAGTAGCAGATTATGGGAGGGAGAAGACTGATGGGGCAGCATTTGCTGTCAGCTGAATCTTGTTACATAAACGTCATCACTATGTCCTCAAAACATCTGTACAACCAATATATCACATTAGTACTTATATATTAGTGCTTATATATTGCATCCTGCTGTCTAATTTTCCAGTGCTCTGAATCATACTACAGGTTATCTCAAAGTATCTCATAAGAAGATTCAGATGTTTTATAAGTAAACAAGTGGACATTTCCAGTCAGCACAATACAACTGCCACAAAGCCATACTTTTGTGAACAAATATAAAGCAAGCAAACAGTAAAAAAAAAAGCAAGTGAAAAAGCAGCAATTTGATTATTACACTCATATTCATTCACATTTAATGCTGTTCAGAGATGCAAACCTGAGTTGCAATTGCAGTAATAAATAGTAAAAATGTATTTTGATATAGCTGTGGCACATACCTTTCTTATTACTGATTGTCTGGTTAACTGACTACATGTTGACAAGACTCCATTTCAACTAATCAATTTTGTGTGTGTGTGTGCGTGTGTGTGTGTGTGTGTGTGTGTGTGTGTGTGTGTGTGTGT
>NC_056738.1:293681908-293801908 GCF_019279795.1 Protopterus annectens | reverse complement strand
GATAAATATTGTCAAATAAACACAAACTAGAGATATGTACATTTTTCAAAATGAGTGACATAAAATAAGAAAATTTCAAACTATATACAATGAAATTCTCCACAAGAATCAAATATTAATAAGCAAGTGCATTAAAATAAGAAAAATATAAAAGAATAAATCATATACTTTTTTTCCACATATTAGATGAATTAGTATTCCTAGAAGATCTTGCATTATTGGTCAAAATGTATAAGTTGTAGACTTCAATAAGTACATTTTTGAATTCAATTATTGAGGGTGAAGTATGAGACTTCCAATTTCTTGTAATGATTTTTCTGGCAATTGGTAGAATTGACCAAATCAGAGGATGATTAGAGTTTCTGATACAATTAGGAATAGGTGTGTTAAATATAACTAGTGATTTAGAAAGATAAAATTATCTGTAAAAATAGCTTGTAAAAAGGAATTAACATCTGTCCAAAATGTATTTAATTCTATACAATCAAACATAATGTGTGCCCAGTCTGCATTAACAACTTTGTTACATCTCCAACAATTGGTATCTTTTTTATTAAATGTACTTAAAGAAAATGGGGTAATAAAAAACCTATGAAAATACCTCCATGTAAAAATGTTCCAATTAAGTGATGAAGTGGTTACACTTGCTGACTGTAAGATATTTATTTTGTCAGAGTCAGTAGGGGGATAATTATTAATCAAAGTAAAATAGTTACAATAACTTTCTGAAGGGTCATCTAAATCAAATTTGATTGCTTTATATAAATGAGATAAAATATTTTTAGATGTAGAATTATGTTGTAAAGCTATTATAATTGAAATAATTTAGGTATTGTATTTTTTGTTGTTAGACACAGAATCCATTTTGTGTAGAACGTATTTCCTAGTTTCCTGTAAATCTAACCAAGAGAAAGAATCATATTCATATTGATTTTTTAACATGTTTATAGTTTTCAGATCATTCTTAGTCATCAACTGAAACCAAAATATTAGGTTTTTCTGTTGAAAAGAAAGCATTTTATTATAATCAGATGAAAAGATGACACCTTGTGTGAAAGCTATAGGAAAAATAATATATATCCACTCTTTGTAAGTATTGAATTTATAAATATAATTTCTAAAGGATTTCAGAAGAAGAATTATATAATTGGAGTTAAATTTTTGAAGGGAGTAAGATAAGAAATATTCTTTTAGAACCCAAATAAAGGAGTTACTTAGTATAGTTAACTTCTGAAATTTGTGTTATTTATAGAATTACTAATTAAGATTTCTAGAGTATTTTTCCAGTTTGCCGTATAAGTATTATCTATAAGTTG
The DNA here is from genome assembly GCF_019279795.1 of Protopterus annectens. Classification (NCBI taxonomy): domain Eukaryota; kingdom Metazoa; phylum Chordata; order Ceratodontiformes; family Protopteridae; genus Protopterus; species Protopterus annectens. The sequence goes on along the minus strand of NC_056738.1, from coordinate 293,800,592 downwards.
GTAGGTAGATTTGGCCATTGAACAAACAGAATATATTTCCAAATTACACATTGCTTTACCACCTTTTTCCCAGTTTTTCATATGATTAGATAGAGCTATCCTTGGTTTAATCAGAGACCATATAAATTTGTGTATCAAGGAATTAATTTTTTTAATAATCTGATTAGGAGGAGATAATGAGATGGATTGTATAATATATAAAATTTTAGGTAATAAAATCATCTTTATTATTAAAAGTCTTTCATCCATGGAGAAATTAATTTTATTCCATTTTAATAAGATTTTCTATTGCCAATAAACTCTTATTATAGTTTATTTTAATGATATATTTTATGTTTTTTGTAATTATAATACCTAAATAAAGTCTTTCATCAGATTTTGTGAGATGTTTACTATAAACGGCTTGTATTTCAAATTTTTTATGACCAATTAATAAGATTTGTGTTTTATCATCGTTGAATAATAAACCAGATTTCTTTTGAAAAAGGTCAATATTACTAAAGAGAGCATGAATAGATGAATCATTATTACCAAGGGTAATAAGAATGTCATCTGTGAACATTTGTATTTTGGAAGATTTATTGGAATCTAATTTAAATCCTTGAATATTTTCATTATCTCTTATCAAATTGGCCCATGGTTCCATGATAAGAGTAAATAATAAGGGATATAAGGGGCAACCCTGCTTTGTTCCTTTAATAATAGGGATTTTTTGGGGAAATATTAGTACTTATTTTAATATATGATTGGCTATCCTGATATAATTGAGTGATTAAATGTATAAAGCTCTTTGAAAAGTTTAATTCTTCCAATAATATAAATAGTTCCAATTAACAGACTCAAATGCACAATTTATATCGAAACTAATTAGTGCTAGATTATTATTTAAATATTTGATTGATTCTATTAGAGTTAATGTTCTTTTAATGTTATCATAAGTATTTATATTAATTATGAATCCCGTTTGGTCATTTTCAACTAAGATTGGTACAAATTTTTTAGTCTATCTGCAAATATTACATAAGCATTTTATAATCAATATTTAGCAAAGAAATAGGTCTATAGGACGAACACTTAACTAGATCTTTGTTAGGTTTAAGAATAGGAGAGATAAAAGTATACTTCCAAGACGGGGAAATTAACTTATTATTTTGGGATAAATTATATACTTTATGAAGTAATTTATAGGTTCATAGGTTCATAGGTTCATACTAGGCTATCTGCCCGAGGGCATTTACAAGCCTAGCCCATAGTTTTGTGGCTTACGCCACCCCTTTAGTATGGGGAACTATACCCATTATTTTGCTGTGCCTCTGTTGAGCAGTGACACTGAGGTAATCCCTGGGGTATATCTGCGATCTCCCATCCATTGGTCAAGATTTCTCTTGAACAAGGCCAGCGAGGTGCTCTGCCTCACATATACCGGGATTTTATTCCACAGCATAGGGAGTCTTTGGGTGATGAATCTATCCCTCCAGCGCGTCCTATTAATAGCCATGTCGAGGTTTAAGTCTCCCGCCCTTGTGGCTCTGACGGATCTAGATTTTTTGAGGTGAAGCATATTCATCAAATCTGGGTTTGCCATGGCCTTGTATGTTAGGCAAAGGTCACCTCTGAGCAGGTGCGACTGAATAGAGCTGGAGTTCTTTCAGTCGGGCAGCATAGGACAGATGTTTGAGACCCTTTATCCTTTTGGTGAGGAACTTTTGTGGCCTCTCCAGCTGCTGCAAGTGTCGGGTCAGATACATTCCGAATGGGGCATTGTACTCAATCATTGGTCTGATGAGTGATGAGTATAGGGAGACTATGACCTCCCTTGATCTAGATGAGAATCCCTTCATGATAAGGTGGGCAATGTAGAAGGTCTTCCTAACTACTTTAGCTACATGGGTGTCGAATGACAGACTACTATCAACCTGGGTCCCCAGGTCCCTGATAACTTCTTCTATGCTCAGTGGATTGCCACCTATTTGGTAGCTAGGGGTAACCTTGTTTTTCCCGAAGGGTATGACTATGCATTTTTTGGCATTTAACTTTAGGCCATGGCTCTGGCACCAGTTATCCGTTTCTGTGAGACCCTTCTGAAGGATATCTGTGTCAGATGTGTTTTCTACTATGGCGCCCAGTTTGCAGTCATCTGCAAACTTTGTCAGCCATAACCCTCCTGTGTTTGCTTGTACTTCGGAAAAGTAGATGCCAAACAAGAGTGGGCCCAGGACTGAGCCCTGTGGTACACCACTTGTGACAGGCTTTGAGTCTGACATGGCGCCAGCAACTCTGACCCTGTGGGTTCTGTCACTCAGCCAGTTTGCAACCCATCTTGTGATGTATGGGTTAACATTTAAGCTGATGAGTTTTTCAATGATACCCGAGTGGGGTATTGTATCAAGGCCTTCGCCAGATCGAGGTAGGCTGTATGGACTGCCTTTCCTCATCAATGGCTTTGGTGACTGTTTCAAAAAGTCAACCAAGTTTAGAAGGCATGATCTGCCTTTGACAAAGCCAAACTGGGATGGATCCAAAGTCTGCAAATTCCCTATGTCTTTATTTATGAGGTCCATTATGATCCTCTCCATGGCTTTGCAGATAAGGCTTGTCAAGCTAATGGGCCGGTAATTTCCAGGGTCGGTGGAGGCACCGCCTTTGTGAAGTGGGACCACAGTTGCAGTGCGCCACTCCTGGGTACGTATCCAGAGGTAAGACTATGATTAAACAGCTGTCCGAGCTGTGGGTTTAATTCCTCGTTGAGTTCGTGGAGCACACAGCCGGGGACACCATCAGGTCCCATGGATGCTGTGTTTTTTGCTTTGGAGAGAGCAGTTCTCACTTGGGCGTTGGAGATGTTTGGGGGCTGCAATCGCTTGGTATAGATATCTCTCCTTTGGGGAGGGGAGAAGTTTGCACTGAACCTGTCAGCCAGTATGTTGGCAATGTCTGTAGGATCAGTAATCTTCACATCATTTTGAACTAGTTCTGAGCATATCTGGGAGGTTCCTCCCAGGTTTCTAACATAGCTAAAGAAGGCCTTATGATTGTCTTTTGAGTCTTTAGCTATTTTTCTCTCAAAATTTGCTTTGGATGATTTTATGAGAGCTCTTAGTTTTTACTTATAGTGATCAAGGGTGTCTTACCTTTTAAGGATTTTGCTCTATCTTGTAGTAGCTTCCTCCTTTGTTGTAGAGTTTGTTTATGGCTGGGGTCCACCAGACTGGATGCTTGCCTTTGGTACAAAGAGTCTTTGTTTTGCTTGGGATTGCCTTATCCTTGCAGTCCTGCAGGTGCTGGTAGAAGGCATTTGTAAGTGATTCAGCGGCTTGAGTACTGTTTTCCGCCTGCTCGGGGCCTTACAGGAGACCACACAAGTCTTTAGAAGTGTGAAGTCGGCTTTCGAGAAGTTCTATACTGTGGTCTTTTTATTTCAGGTGGGGTGGGATGAGGACCTCCAGCGAGATTAGTTTGTGATCTGATCTCACCAGTGAGGGGTATACTTCCGGTGTTGAACATTGTGCTCCCATGTTCGTGATGATGAGATCAAGTATGTTTTCTCCTCTTGTGGGGATGGTGACTAGTTGTTCCATGGCATTTGAGTTTATGAATTCCAGGAACTTTTGGGCTAGGGTGTTTGGGCTTGAGTAGTGTTCCCAGTCTATATTAGGGTAATTGAAGTCACCTAGTATGATGGTGTTTGGTGATACATTTATCCCTCTAGTGTTTTCAGGAAGGCCATGTGAGGTTCCTGAGTTTGTGAGGGTGGCCTGTAACATGCTACAATTTGCAGAGCAGTCTTGCCTATGGTTAATTGCACCTGGATGGTCTCCGATGCATCGTGCGTTGCCACCAGTCTTGAGGTGTGGGTGTCTTTGATGAATATGGATACCCCGATTCCTTTCTTGGTATTGTCCGGATTTTGGGGCCGGAACGCATGATAAGAGGTAAAACCTGATAGTGCTGGGGTGCTCTCAGGAGCCTTGAACCAGGTTTCTGTCACTGCACAGACATCGATGTTCTCCATACTGAGAAGGGCCTCGAGTGCGTGCATTTTGAGATTTAGACTTCTGGCATTGAGCAGCATTACCCTTAGTTTTTTCCTTTTTGTGTTCTAGGGTGGTAGGTTTAGAATTTGAGCCTTGCCTAAAAAGGCACTATGGGGTGGCAAGAGCCTTTGCCAATATCCGGAATCCCAGGGTGACAGGTGCAAGCCGCCCTTGAAGCAGCGTGGCTTGTCCAGCATGTCATCCCAGGCAGACAGACATTGGATCCCCTTTGAATGACACCAGAGTTTAAGCCAATTGTTAAAGCTGATCATCTTATCTCTGTATTGTGGCATCATTCTTGGTGAAGGTAGGATACTGCTCAAGGTCAGGGTCATACCTGCCTGGGCTACATAATCAGAGAGCTCCTCAATGTCTCTTTCATGTAGTCCAAGGAGGTACGTCTCAGGTCGTTTACACCAGCGTGGACAATGACTGAGTCGTATTTGTACCTGCTGTTGAGAGACCTGAGTGCTTGCGTTATGTGGCGGATTCTAGCACCCGACAGGCAGCTTACTGTGACCTTCTCCTTACTCAGTCTGGTGAGCGGGACGTCAGTGTGTCTGACTATGGAGTCACCAATGACTAGTGTGTCTGGCATTGTGTTTGGCCTTAAGGGCTGTGACTGTTTGACACTCTGACTGTGAGGTCTATGTGTTGCAGGTGTTGTGTTCTGAGGTGGTGGTTGTTTGGGTGTCTGCTTTGGTGGCCTCTGCTGTTTTGGTAGATTTTTGATCAGAGCCGAGTATGTCTTTGTGTGTTTATGTGTATGATTTGAGGTTGTGATGGTACTATGTGAGACTGGGTCTATAGTGTGTGTGGTAACCTTCTCCTCCTGACTGGTCTTGCCAGTCCTATGTTGAGAGAGCTCAGCCTCCAGTTTGGCCGTATAGTTGCATCTCTCGCATGTATTTGTGTTTTGTGGGAGGAGGAGAGGGTTGTCTGTGTACATGAGGCAATTGTAACATTGCCTCAATATTCCCAGGTTCACCAGCTGAGCAGGAGAGGACACTAGCAACTGATCCCTCGACATGCTAGAAGGACTAGACAAAAAACGTTAAAAGAGATTCCGGGGATGTGGGTGACCGAGAAATGGGGTTTAGCCTATTTGGGGTGCTATCTATAAGAGTGCCGTATCAAGGTAATAAGTACTGTAGGAGCAAGTGCTAGGTTTAACAGATAGAGAATAGTCTACTTGGAGTCAAGTAGAGATGATCTTTTTAGGTATTAGAGAAAGTGCTAGTAACAGGGATGCTTAAAGGTAAGATTGAAAAGAATGCACTCTGCAGTGTGCACTAGAGAAGTTAGATATGAAAGTAGGTAACTTGAGTTTTACCTGTTTAAAAAGTTAAGGTTTAGTGGAGAGTTACTATTTTTAAAACAGTAAGATGGACTGAAAGGGGTGGTTACTTTTGTATTTTGGTACTATGAAATACTGTAGGATGGCCAATAAATTTAAATAATTGAAGGGGTGGGATTTCAAAAGTGATGGTTTTGTGATTACTCACATAAGCCAGTGAAAGTAGAGAGAAATGAGATATATGGTCAGATTAACATAAGAGGCGGGCAACTAGAAAGACAGTGGTATTTAACAAGACAACTTAAATGGGTGGGAGGGATAGCATAATTTAATAAAATTTTATATATTTCTGGGATGATTCCATAATTTTCTGGGGCTTTATTTAATTTTTAATTTTTAATCTGGGTTTGAATGTGATTAAAGGAAATAGGTTTAATTATAGAATTAGCTTGTTCATTTGTCTTTTTTAAGTAAATCTATTAATGCATTTTTTAATTTCTTGATTAGAATCTATTATTTTTGATTGTTGATTAATATTAAAAAAATTCTCTGAATTCAGCTAGAATGTTTTGTATGTCTGAAACCATTTTTTTTCTTTCTAGGGGGAAAAATTCATTTATATGATTCATTTTATTTAATCTTTTGGTTTTGTTAGCGAATAAATTTAATGATTTGGGATTTCTGGAAAATTTTAAACATTTACATTTATCTAATATAATCATGTTTTTATGGTTTAGGATTTCAATATATTTATTATTCAAATAATTTATTTCATTTTTCTTATCTTTATTATTTAGATCTGACTCTTGATTATGTTTCAATGAATCTAATTTAAGTTGAATCTCTAATAACTGTTTATCCCAACTTTCTCTTTTTATATTATACCAGTTAATAATTCTCACATATAAAAAAAGCTTTTAGGGCATTCCACACAAAAATTTCTGAGGTGTTATTACTATTTAGTTCTATAAAATTTTGTGTCTCCAAAGTTAAGAATTCTTCAAAATCTTTCGGTTTTGTGATATAAGTAGGTATTCTTGTTATCTGTGTATTGTAATTTGAATTAACTGAAATTTCAAATATTATTGAATTATGGTCTGATATTGGGAAAAAATAGCCTTGGTGTTGACCAGAGAGCCTAATAAGTCATTAGAAAATAAAACTCTTATCTATTTTTGAATAGGCATTGTGTCTATGACAGAAAAAAGTATAGCTTAAAGAATCAGAATCTGCAAATGAATGAATATCTTAAAGATGACATGATTCTAGAAAATGTTTTAATGATTTGGCTGAAGCTGTAATCCTTCTTTTATTTAAAGATGTTGATTCTTTATTATCCAAAATGCAATTAAAATCCCCCGCTATTATTAAGGACCCTGTGGAATGTTGTACTATGAGATCCAGATTTTGTTTTACTGTATTGATACCTGTTCCTGGTATCCAATATAAATTCACTAAAGTATAAATGTTCTTATCAAATTCAACCATGACAAGATACAACTTTCCTTTATTATCTTTATATGTATTGGTAATCTCTGGGCAAAGTAAAGTATTACTCCACAGAATTGCTACCTCTCTTTTCTTCTGAAGATATTCTGAACTAATTAATATTGAATAAGATTTAGTATATAGTCTAAACATATCTTCTGATTTCAAATGTGTTTCTTGTAAGAAAATTAATTGGGATTTGTGTAATTTAAGATATTTGAATAAACATATCCTCTTATTTGAGTTATCTAATCCATTAACATTAATAGAAATGCTCTTTAATGAAGTCATAAGAAGTAAACTTTGTGAAAAGAGTGTATTTTGACCAAAAACATATCAAATAGTTAAATATTAAAGGAATACAAACAAAAAGTTTAGATTGATTACATAGTAATTGATATGAAAAATATGAGTGTATTACTATAGTATTACATTGTGTTGTGAAAAATGTAAAAAAAAAAACTGTAACAAACTTTTATAACATAAACTAATAACATCAACCCCCCATAACCTTCCTGGAGTATAATACTCTTAATCCAAGTGGCATATAATCGCTCAGATTAACCCCTCGTCAAGTAACAACCTATGATCAGCATCTGTCAAAGAGAATATTTCACGATCATGGTAAATCAGTCTTAGCTTCTATAGAAAATCAAAATATCTAATCGTTTTAAATTAATAACAAAAACATTATGCAAAAGGCAAACATGATACAGTATTTAAAGATAATTAATTTGTAGTATAGTAGTATTAATTCATTCCTATTAACATAAATTAATCCTCCTGTTTCAATAACCTTTAAGCGAAGAAAACTTCTAACTTCAAAAAGATTATATATATATATATATATATATATATCAATCTTCATTATTCTATTATGTAGTTACTATTTATCCAAGAAAAAAATGACATTGACTATCCTAGACGTGAAATTAAGTTCTATTAGTCTCACTATGAATCAAGATATTGAAGACAAATAACCTTAACATATAGGTAATATGATTGCAAATGACAAAAATAGTAAAGCAATTTATAAATAATATCTTTTCATATATAAGTAAGGAACTGATACATTATAAATAACTAAATCATAAAAACAAGTAAATTAATATTCTAAAACTCTCATATTTTCTTAATATGATATTCTAAAGAAATAAAAGAAGAAGTTATAATTAATGATCCACTAGTGAAGGTATGGATTATTCTCATTTGTAATAACTTAAACAAATTTATTTACTTTAATTGTATTTATGTATTAATAAAGATTTTGTAATAATACGTGAGGTGTTAATAAAACTTATTTCTAATTGATTGCTCAAAATATAAGGAATAAATTAGTTTTCATCTATAACATAAATATTTTATTGACAGTGTTGCTTATACCATTTCAAACTACTAATTCAATGTGCTTATTCTTTTCTTTATTTATTTTAGTAATCATCATCATTCTATTTAATTATGCTCATCCAAATCCTAGTAAAGTTATCAAACCTATTAATTTGCTGTGAGAAACTATTACTTTGCTGCTTATTAAAATACTTAGACAATGAAATATGTATGAAAACCAGTCACAATAAATGGCACTTATGTATCATTGCACCCACAATTCCTACTTCAGAAGCATCTAATTTCAAATCCAATAATTTCTCAACAAAATATACTGAAACTATCTTGGCAAGGGTGTGTCATTAAACTGATATTTTTCTGGGACCATGAGCATTTCTGCACATATTATATTTTTCACATGATCAGACTGTAACATTATTTGTGACATTTTCAAAGTAAGAACTACCACCAACCTATGTAAAGAAGTCTGAATGAATGTGATTTTGAGGGAATGAGAGGAAATAGCAGAGTATCATCAGTTTAGCAGTGATATATCACATGTTTCTGCCTAACAACATCAATTTGATGGTGTTTCAGAAGTTTGTTTACCCCTTAATCCTGTCTGCCAAGTATACTTATTGAAAGTGTATTTTTGCCATTTATGCCATGATTTCCAACACAAATTTCATACCAGCAGTAAGCAAACAAATGATCTTTGGAAAGACAGTTATAGAACTAGCAAAAGGTAAAGATGAAATACTTTATGATGAATGCACTGAATAAGAAGAATACTTTCATGATGCTGAACCTCAGACTGCTGTGAAAACTAATCAAAAGTTATGATGCTATTTGAAAGCTTATATGGAAGACATCTTTGAAGCAGCTGGAGGAAGCATCTGGACTTCTGAATCTCAAATTCAAACAGCTTGAATGACTGAGATATGAAGCCACTTATTTTTTTTCAAAGGGAAATATGATACACATTACCATTTCAGTAAAAAGTGATGGAACTGTATCATAAGCAAAACTGGAAGATAAGGCAAGGGATAGAAATTTCTGTGTGGGTGGTCAGCACAGTGATTAACTCAGAAAAGTGGTTGTCAAGTTTGTCTCTTGACTGTGGTACTTTCTGTGTAGAGTCTGAATGTCCTCCCTGCTTTCTTCAGGAAAAAGAAGTTATGTACTTACCATAACGTTCCATGTTAGTTGTCCTTCATCTCGCCTTCCTTCTTGCTGGATGGATCTGGAGCCAATCCTCGGCTCTGACTCGGCCACTTCTATAGCTCGAGAGCTCTTTACTGGCTCGAGGCTACCCCTTATCCCAGAATGTCCAGCATCAGCTACACAGATCTCGTTTGAGATAGCTCACACTAGACATAATCATAGAAGATAATCTATTATTATTAAACCTGGATATACAGTAAATTGTCATGGTTTGCTTGGGAAGCGACTAAGAACTAAACAAGTTAGCCAGTGAAACCATTAAAAAACTCCTCTCAATCCTCGAGGAAGGGGGAAGGAGGGTGGGAACACAAGAAGGAAGGTGAAATGAAGAACAACTAACATGGAATGTTATGGTAGGTACATAACGTCTTTATGTTAAGTTGTCCAATCTCAACTTCATTCTTGCTGGATGGGACAGACTCCATAGCACCTCAATCCTGGGTGGCTCATTGTAACAGACTCTTCAGAACTGTGGAACCAAAGAAAGCCCTTCCCTGGGAGACCACATCTACTTTGTAATGAAAAATAAATGTATGAGGATCTGCCCAAGTAGCTGCTGCACAAATTGAATCTATGGGAAATTTACATTGAAAAGCTACCGAGGTACTACTGACCTGGTTGAATGACCTTTGGGTCTTGCTGGAAGATCTTTTTGTCTCAAATGGTAAGTATAGACAAGGTGTCTAATAACCATTTTGACAAGGTTACTTTAGAAACTAGAAGGCCTTGTTTGTTGTTAGCAAATGAAAGGAACAACTGATCTAATTTTCTCAACTCTTTTGTTGTAGAAACGTAGTTGTCTAAGCACATCCAATTGGTGTAATCTGTATTCTGCCTTGCTGGAATAATTAGGGGAAAAAGACAGGAAATTCAATGGACTGATTCAAATTGTGTTCTGACCAAACTTTACATAGAAATGATGGGTTGGTTTTCAGAGAAACTCTGTCTTTGTGAAAAAACAGGTATGGAGGGTGAACACATAGGGCATGGAGTTCTGAAACACGTCTGGCAGAAGTAATAGCAACTAGGAAGAGAGTTTTCCAAGACAGAAATTTCAAAGAACATGATGCTGCTGGTTCAAAGGGTGGCAGTATCAAAAAGGCCAGAACCAAAATGAGATCCCAAGGTGGAAGGGGCTCTTTCACTGGGGGTCTAAGTAGAGATGTACCTCTCATGAAGGCCTTACAGAGATTGTGAGACATTAAGCTTGAGTTAAAAACTCCGATGTGAAAATTTGAAATGGCAGCTAGTTTTACTCTGATGGTAGCAGCAGCTGCACCAGATCGAAACAGTTCTGCTAAGAAATCCAAAATTTCATGTACAGGGATCTAAATTCTTGGATTCTGCCCAGTAAAATAATCTTTTCCATTTGCTAGCATAAACTTTCCTTGTAGTTGTCTTATGGGAGGAAACAATAATATCATGCACTGCTGGGGAAATATTGGGGAGCCTGGCTAAAATTGGAAGTGTTGTAACCAAGCTTTGAGCTGGAGGGATTGGTGTAATCCACCTGATTGATGAATCAAGAGGTCCAGCACTGGGTCCAGAACCCAAGGCTGGGCTAGAAGATGGGGGTGAAGGAATGGAAACCAAATCTGTTGAGGCCAATAGGGGGCAATGAGGATCATCTTGCAACCCAACAATTTCGCTTTCTGAATGACTTTTGGAATTAGGGGGAAGGGGGGAAATGCATAAAGGAGTCCCTCAGGCCAATCTTGGACTAGGGCATCCCTGGGTGTCTGACCTGGAGGAGGAACAAGAGAGAAGTAGCTGCTGCATTTGGTGTTGAGGGGAGAGGCAAAGAGGTTGCAGCAAGGCTGGCCCCATTTGTGGAAAATAAGATCCACAATTTCCTGTTTCAGAGGCCACTCATGCAGCATGAGGATAGCCCTGCGAGCCTGTCCGTTATTACATTGGATTTCACAGGGATATGCATTGCTGTCAGAAAATGTTGGGAAGAAATCACCCATTGCCACAGTCTGAGGGCCTCTTGGCACAAGTGGTAAGACCAGGTTCCATCCTGTTTGTTGATTTACCAAACCACTGGCATGTTGTCTGTCTGTATTGCAATAGTCCCGGCAGGGAGAGAGTCTTGAAGAGCTTGCAATGCTAGGAGCACCGCTCTCATCTCCAGGACGTTGATGTGTAAGTGGTACTCATGAGGCTGCCACTTGCCTTGGACTGTCTTCCCTAGATCATGCCCCCCATCCTATCAGGGAAGCGTCCATGGTCACTGTGGCAATCGGATGGGATTCCATGAAAGGCCTGCCCTGAGTAACTAGTGGGGAGACCATCCACCAGGAAAGGTGTATTTTGCAAGTTTCTGTAATTAGCATCATGTGAGACATGGGTAATTCCTGGAAGGACCATTGTGTGAAAAGAAGCCATTGAAGGATTCTCATGTGAAAGCATGCTAAGGGAACTAAAAGAATGGCTGCTGCCATGGACCCTAGAGCTTGAAGGACATATTTGACTTGAATTCTTTTGCTCCTCAGGAGAAGTGACACCTGTTGTCGGATAATGGAAATTCTTTCCTGAGGCAATTTTACAATCATTTTTCTTGTGTCTAGCTCTGCTCTTATGTAAGTAATAGATTGAGAGAGCAACAAGGCAGATTTTTCAAAGTTTATTGCAATGCCTAGTAGGGCACAGGATGTTATGGTGTAATCTTGTGCCTTTATAATTTGTTGCCTGGTGGTAGCAGTGAGGAGCCAGTCATGTAGATAAGGAAAAACCTAAAATCCTAGATGTCTCAGGTGAGCAGTAACTACTGCCATGCATATGGTGATCCCCTTGGGGCCTGTGGTGAGACCAAAGGACAGAGCTCTGAATTGGTAATGACTGGCCCCTAGCCAGAAGCGTATAATTCTCTTGGACCGTCTGTCCCTTTTTATATGATGGTACACTTCCTGAAGATCTATGGAGCGCATCCAATTGTCCTGACCCAGAAAGGGAAGAATGGACTGCAGTGTTACCATCTGGAACTTTTCTTTTTGTACAGATTTGTTCAATCTGCTGAGATCCAGAACTGGTCTCCAGTCCCCTGTCTTTTTGAGCGCTAAAAAGAATCTTGAGTACGTTCCGGATCCTACTTGGTCTGCGGGGACTTCCTGGATGGCTCTTTTTTCCAGCAGTCTTGAAACTTCTGTGACTGCCTGATCCCTTAGATTGGGTAGAACATCTGGGATGGATTTTTTTTTAAACAAGAGGGGGTTGATGGAAGGGAATTTTATAACCTCCGGATATAGTGGATAGTACCCATTTGTCTTTTGTAATATTTTGCCAGGTGATTGGATACAATGAAAGCCTTCCCCCGACTACCTCCAGAGTTGAACAGTCGGGCATCCCTTCAGGGATGTTGATAGGATTTGGAAGAGAACATATCTCTGTCACCCTGATTTTGCAGACCCCCTCTGCCACAAGGGCATCATCTGCCATTGTTATTATTTTTCTCTCTGCCCCTGGGGGAGTATTCACCACGTGCATCAGGCAAGGGTTCCTGGGTTTTTTAAACCACATCTTTCCACCCATCTGAACCTTTGGGTATGGTCTGGTAGGAGTGGAAAAATGGATTCCTACATCAGAGAGCTTCTTGCCTATCTGCTGGCACTTGGTAAGCATGTCTTTCACCTGAGGCCTAAAGAGAGAAGAGCCATCAAAGGGGGTATTGGTGAAGGACACTCTGAAAGGTTCCGCAAACTGACAAAGCCACAGCCAGGAATGTCTTCTAAGAGCCACTCTTGTTTCTGCAGCTCTACTTGCTTCATCAGCTGGATATGAAATAAGCCTCATGCAGGAGTTGACTATTGAATTAAGAGTCACCAGCTGGGTAGCTACCTTGGCTGAAGCTCTCTCAGCTGTGGGGTCTTGTAGGGTATCTCCAAGCTCTTTTAGGAGATCCTTCTGAAGCCTAGTAAAATGGGAAAGATAGTTCAGGGACCTAAGGAGAATGTCTCTGATGAAAACATTCACTCCCCATATCTGTCCATCATACAAGTGTCTTTATTTGGTGGATGGACAGATGTGAAGGTTTCAGCTAACTCTCTCTTTGTGGCTGCTGCTACCACCATGGCATCAACTGGGGCATCTTTAGTCAAGAAATGTTTGTCTTGGGGAGCTCTGATAAATTTATTGGGTCTCCTTGGGACAGGTTCAATGGAATCTGGAGCTGACTAAGCCTTTCAAGACACTACAGACATGAGTGGATCAAAATGTGGAGACACCCAGGAGGTGGAAGGTTGGGAACCAAATGCGTCCAGGTATACAGACTCATCCTCGCAGGGGGCTAGGGAAGTCCAACTATGCCTCTGCCTGAGAATCTCAAGGATGTCCGAAAAGGAAATATCTTCAGAGGGGAACCTTGGGGACCCCTCCGATTCATCCAGGTCTGTATCTGAGATGACAGACTCAGGGGAGTCTAGGTGCTTCCTCTTGCACTTTTTCTTCTGGGGACCCTACTCAGAATGCTCTGAGGAGGCTTCAGAAGAAGAGGGTTCACCCAATGGGGTGTCCTGGGGCATATGTTCCCTATGCTTTGTGGCTGGAGGAGGAGCAGAGGTTGTCACAGCGACCAAGGGGGGCGTAGCCAATGAAACTAATAGTGGGGCCGTCTGTGGGGACAGCACTCTCTGCATGACCTCAAAAGCGTCACGGTCTCGACACAAAGAGGGCTCCAGCTCTGAAGAGATGGGAATCCCACTCTGTGCCAAGGGCGATGGCTCCGAGGCTGATGTGGGAGCCGAGCTCAACTGAGCTGATGCTCCGAGAGAGAGAGAGTTGGGTCGGACAAGAGTCCAATGCTATTTCCCCCCCTCAGAGCTAATGAGATAGCTTTGGTGCCCAGATACCTCGATGGGAGGAAGAACCAAGGTAATCAGAGCCAACACTGGAGCTGGAGGAACCACTATCGGAGTGTCCATGGACTCCTGCTCGGAACTAAGCATAGTCGGAGGAGGAATCGAAATCAAAGCAGATGGAGCCGAAGCCTGTTGAGGAGGGCTCAAAAGCATTTTAACAAGGGCCTGTGACTTTAGCAACCTACTGACCACTCTCTCCACATCCTGATCTGATAACCTCGATGATAGAGAAGAGTGGGAAGATGAGCAATGACTGGTCTTGCTTTGAAGTAAAGGTAATTGTGGCACCAAGCAAATCAGATCCAATGAAGGAGACCTAGCTCATTTGTGGCTCCACGATGGCTCTGAAGTAACAGATGGAGCTGACAGAGGATTAGTCTTGTTGGTGCCAAAGGGCACCGACACACATGGTTTGTCAAGCTCACCGGTTGGTTCCTAACATAGAGCCGATGGCTTAACTGGTTTCAAAGGTTTCACTGGGTGAGGTGTTTTAGCCTGAGAATCCTGTTTTAATAATCCATGGAGAATAAGCTTGTTTTTCCTCTCCTGGAGGACCCTTGGACTAAAGGCATGACAAATAGAACAAGAGTACTGCAGGTGCAGACCCCCCAAGCAGTAAACACAACTAGTGTGCCCATCTATCAGAGACATCTTCTGACAGCATGAGTCACACTTTTTGAAACCTGAGCTTTTAACTTCCTTGGACATACTAAGAAAAAAAGAAGGAAGTACCACACAAACAGACACACTACAATAATAAAAATGATAATTGATAAAAACCTTAAAAAGAGAGCCTTTAACTTAAATGACTGTTCTTAAGGGGGGGCCTCTCTAACTTTAATGAGTTCAGGTAAACAAACGAAGCACTAGCAACTAAGGGGAGATGGCCAACACAGCATAAAAAACACAGCAAAGGACGAGATAAGAGGTTTAGGACTAAATAAACTTACACACTACTATAAAACAGTGAAGAAAATACTACTTTTCAAGTAAATTATTGAATTTTAAACAGAGAAAAAATTTATGCTAAGCCTGAGCTAGTATTGATGCAACCATGCAGCTGAAGCAGCAAACAAGATCTGGGGAGCTGACACTGGGCATTCTGGGATAAGGGGAAGCCTCAAGCCAGTAAAGAGCTCTTGAGCTATTGAAGTGGCCAAGTCGGAGCCGAGGACCGGCTCCGGCCCCATCGAGCAAGAATGAAGGCAAGATTGGACAACTTAACATCTATGGTTTCCTACCACATTCTAAATACATGTGGTAGATTACTGATTACTGAATTATGTAGGTGTGAATACATGCATATTTGATTCAGAAAAAAGGCCTGACAATCTACTTCCATTTCTTTAATTTGCCTTGCAAATTCCATAGATGGTGGTGACTGTTCATTCGGCTGCTGTAGTATTCATCTGTGAGTTGAAAGCATGGGTGGATGCATGGGATTATAAAAGGTGAGGAAGGACTGATTGTTTCAAATCTGTGAATGCTGTTATGGAACAATGGATTGCATTCTCTAAAAGATCATTGAGTACTGAATGGGCTATCTGTAGGCATTTTGCCAGTTACTGATAGAATTTGAGAAAACTAAGTGATTTCTGACTCTTTACTGTTAACACAAATTGCAGGAAAGAAATATATAAGCATCTTTCTACAGATAGTACTAACTAAATGACATTTAAACATCATAGAATGTAATGGCGGCTGCGTAATATCTTCTGATTCAGTTTGCTTACTTGCAAGCCAAGGACCAATTGGCAAATATTATGAAATGCTAACTGCATCCTCCTTAGAGCAAGGGAATGGTTCAATAAACATCGTTAGAAGACCCATGATATTATAACTGTTGATGTATAAATGATTACACAGATGGACTGGTACCTCTTCTACTGTAAACCTGGTAACAGCTTACATCTGGGGCAACTGGCCCTCACTCCCTCTTGTTGGGACTCTGTGCATGAGCGTGCATTCACACACACATTTTTATTCTTTATTCAACCGTAACTTATGGACTGCAAACCCCTGTAAGACTACTATAGAAAATACATTTTATGTTTTTTTTTTTTTTTTTTTTTTTTTGTAAACAAACAAACTGAAACACAAGGAAATCTATCTCAGCTCATACCAACATAATAACATAATATGCATTCCAGGCCTGCCAAAAATATGCTTACAAAATTGCTACTGGCCTGCAACCTTCATCACTTCCTTTACTATCTCTCTTTGCACACCCTTTCAAACCTTCCTACTCCCACAATGTCAACCACTCTTTTCATCAAAGCATCAAACAGATCCACTTCCCCATTAATCCTGATGATGTAAGATGTTTGTGGATCCAAACTGGAAGCTGTCAGTGTGAGTGTCCATAGAATAATTGTCATTTTTTACACTAAACAAAGAATTAACAGCTGGGATATCATGGCAGGTACTTGCAAATGCTAAACTCATTTTTCTATGCACAGAAGTAGCTATACCTAATAACAACCAGAATTCCAATTTTTAACAGGATTCATCTAAAATGTGTCCCCCCTTATTATCCATGTTCTTTGCAAGCACAGAAAAGCATAGATTCAAAAAGAACCCCACCACTGACAGTAACATTTGCAGCCAAAAGGGCCTGTTTCCACAGTGCCTGAAACTGCAGTTCAGAGACATGTTAGCCTCAATAAGGAAAGACCACAGTATCTGCTAACTTGCATATCTTTGAATCATCCTTAACTCCCTTGAATGCAAATCACTACTTTTCTGCACTAGTTAACCCAGGTGGGCAATGTATCTGATTGGCACAATCACCCTCCTCATTCAGTCTCGTACACACATCTACATGCACCCATACCCACTCCACAGGCATACCCTGATATACCTCTTACCTGTACCAGAGTTTATTTCGTTAATTAATTAATTAATTAATTAATTAATTAAAATATTTAATTTATTAGCATTTGTTGACTGAGATAGTCTGACTGGAAAAATTCCATTTTCAGTGGAGACCCATGAGGAAAACCTCCACAAAAACAGAATAGTATAATCACAAGAGACAATGGTAGACATTGATAGTAAAATATGTTTTTAGTCATTACTGTATGTATACATTTGAGTGGACAGTGTAGATCACAGTGTGTGTATGTACCTTTAAGAAGGAGTCTACTTCATGATGTCGAAAGCCGACAATATCGAAGCTGATATTATTGGCACCACAACATCGAAAGCACAGAACATTGTGCAGGTAAATGGAAATCTCCGTATGGGGAAATTTCATTTACCTCAATATAGTGAGGTCTCGGAGTTGGAATATTTAAGCAGGGGGGGTGGGGGGGCTTGATCCCCTGCCTACACGAGTTAGTTTTTTTTTTTGTTTGTTTTTTTTTTTAAACGATATTCAGTGTTTTACTACATTGATCACTAGAGGTCGACCTTTAGTGATTCAATGTAGTAATATTTCAATAATGTGATATAGATGCTTAAGAAGCATTTCCAGATGTAGCACGTGCATATAAATACAGAGCATGTGCAGGCAGCGGTGCCATTTTGAAAGAACAGACAGAGTATTAACATGTATGAGTGTGGTAGTCAGTCTGTTTGTATGTTTATTTAAGTTTAAGTTACAAAGCGCCATTTCTGATGTGTTTGTGTGTAAGAAAGCTGCTTGAACAGAACCCTTGAATGTTAATCTGTTTTATCCTGACCAGAAAAGTGACATGGTATCAGAACCAGGATTGGAAGAGCTACTTCTGTGAGCCATGAGGTGCAGAGTTGAAAATGAAGGCAAACTAAGCAGGTTGAGTGAAATGGAGCAAGGCAATCTAAACAAGCTAAAGGCAAAGAAAATTGCACAAATGATTTGTTGGGCAAAGAAAATGAAATGGTGCATTTATAAGGCACAAAACACATTATTAATCAAACGAGTAACACAGAATGTATTATTAAGCAAATGAAAGGCACAAAACGTATTGTTAATTTAACAAAATGTTTGAAACTGCAATATTTGATAAAACTAACCAAACTTCATATGGGACTCAGAATTAACTTTGGTTAGCATAATGAGCATGTTTAAAGTAAAATGGGCACAAGAAAAGTATAATGAGCATAAGAGATTAAAAGGGCATAATGTATACAACAAAATGGCAAATTCAGCTAAACAGAGCAAGGCGACTGCATGTTTTTTAGTGAAAGACTGTGTTTGGTCACAAACTACTATTTCACATTGACAGAAGCCATTCAAAGCATAATTAGAGTTGTTCGAAGTATCTCAGAGTGTGCAAAGTGTTCGCAGAGTGTGTGCTTTATTATGGTGCAATTATTTCAAAGAGTTTACTGTGTGCAAAGTACAGTTATATTGCAAAGTGCAGTCAAAGTACAGCGATTTCAAAAAGTTTCTTGTGCCATGTGCATTTTTTCTCAGAGTGTTGCCATTTCAGAGTATTTGTTATGCAGTGTAGAGTTATTTCACAAAGTACATCCATTTTGATAGGCTCTTGTGATGTGTACAGTTTATTTGCAAAGTGCAATCATCTGGAGGTGTTTCTTCATCTGAGCTACTTCTGCTGGGTACAGTTTATTCACAAAGTACAGTTATTTCAAAGTATTTCTTACACTGATAAGGAGTGGTTTCACAAGTACAGTGATTTTGGAGTGTTCTCGTGTTACAGAGACTTATTTGGCAAAGTACAGTTATTTCAAATAGTCTGTTGTGCTATTAGGCATCATTATAAGTACTGGCATAAAGTTCTGGCATATATATTTATGTGCATATGTTTGTACATGATTTCAAACACCTTCACTACTGTGTGTTGATATGGCAGAGGCATTTCATGGACAGGGTCCACTTGTGTTTGATCATAATATAGCAGACAATTGGAGAATATTCAAGCAGGAATATGATATTTTCATACAAACAGCTTTTTCTGACAAAGATGCATGCACAAGGGCATTCATTTTGATTAACTTAGCTGGGTCAAAAGCTATTGAAAGAGAGAGTTCATTTGTGTATGCAACAGAAGTATATGCAGGAGAGGGGGGAAATCACCCTATTGTGGTACCGGCTGAATCAAGGTAAGACACTGAGTGTTTAAAACATAAATTTAGAGAAATGTGCAACCCCCAGAAAAAAATGTTACATTAAAGAGGCCAAAAGCCATGTGAAACTTTTGCAGCTTGTATCACTGACTTGAGAAATAAAGCTAAAACGTGCAGATTTGATGACTTGAAAGATGAGTTAATAAAGGACAGGCTTTTGTGTAGTGTTAATAGTGCTGCAGTGAGATTTTGCTTCATGACAGTGATTTAACATTAAGCAAAGCCATAGAGATTTATCAAATCTATGAGCGAACAGAAAGGCACACAAGTATGCTTACAAGTGATAAGAGCATGGTTTAGCAGGCTGTAGAGCAAATGTAGACAGCATTCAACACACGGCAAGCAGAAATAGGACTAAGCACATGGCATCTGCAACCTCTGCAGGTTTTCCTGGGAGACCCTGGCGCTTTCTAGCAAGTTCCAAGACTAGCTCAATGAAAAGTGTGTGCGCAGTACAGTATAAGGGTGAGTCAGAAAAACCCAAGTCACATTTTATTGTTAACTGTCATAATTGTGGTGCCAGTCATGATTCTAAAAGAGAGAAGTGCTTGGTACTTAGTCAGCAATCCCAGAAGTGTAAAAAATGGAATCATTTTCAAATGTTTTGTAAATCAAGCAAGCTTCATTCAGTCATTAAGAAAGGTCACTCAAAAAAGCAAGTTGATCATATAGAAAGCTGCAACTCTACTTTCTATGTAGATGATGTATCAGTGATCGGTGAAAAGGTTAATGCATTAGATTTGTTGACAAAGAACTAAGTATTTTTGTACTGTTCTGATCAATGATAAACCTACAGAGCTCAAAGGAGACACTGGTTCAAAGTGTAATGTAATATCAGTGGAAACATTTGCTAAAGTGAGGCCTGGTGAGCAAATTCATTTCATCAGTTGTGCAAAGCTTGTTACTTATGGAGGTGAAGAGATTCAAACTGAAGGTTCAGTAGTGCTTTCATGCTATTCCTCAGGAAACAGTTACAGCTTGCAATTTTATATAGTCTGAAGACCCATGCAGTCATTATTAGGTCTCAGAGACAGTTTAAGAATGAAACTGCTTTCTTTAAACAAAGAAGTTCATCATGTAAGCACATGTCCCAGTTCCAGCTTCAGTGATACTATTTTCTCAGAGTATGCTGATGTGTCTGACGACAAGCTATGTAAACTTTCAGTTGTGTACTCTATGAAACTAGATCCAGAAGTCAGTCCAGTGGTCAGACCAGCAAGAAAAGTTCCAATAACTATGCAGGACAAAGTCAAAGTCCAGTTAGACAAAATGTTGTAGCAAGGTGTGGTTTGTCCAGTCATATAATCAACTGAGTGGGTATCTTCCATGGTAGCTGCTCATAAGAAAAATTTAGATGAAATCAGAATATGCATTGACCCAAGAGACTTGAACAGGGCATTAAAAAGACCTCATCATCCTATGAATGCAGTTGAGGAAAGTACAACCCTTATGCCATATGCCACTGTTTTTTCTGTCCAAGATGCAACAAGTTCATTTTGGCAAGTAATATTTGATCCCAAATCTTCACTACTGATTACATTCAGTACCCCATTTGGTAAATACAGATCCCTCAGGATGCCTTTTAGAATAAATTCTGCCAGTGACATCTATCAGCATGCAATAGAGCAAATTTTTTCAGGCTACCCGTGTGCAATAATAGTTGATAATTTACTGCTTGGAGATAATAGTCAAGCAAAGCATTACAGAAACCTCAGGAAAGTTTTACACAGAGCATGTGAAGTGAATTTAAAGCAGAGTCTTTTAAGTGCAAATTCAGACAACCAGAAGTTACTTATGTACATCATTTATTTTCCAGTACAGGCTAATGACCAGATCATTCCAAACAAGAAGCCATTCTTGAGATGCCAGTTACAGGCAATGTTCAATCTTTATACGGTTTCTTGGTATGGTTAACTATTTTTAGCAAATGTATCCCTGACTTTAGTGAGATATCAGCACCTTTAAGAGAGCTGACATGCAAAAATGCTGCATAGTCATGGTTAAAACAACACTACAGAGCATTTGATAACCTCAAACAGCAAATTGCTAACCTGCCTACATTAAGGTATTATGATGTCCACAAACCAGTAGTTCTTTCCTGTGATGCTTCAAAGTTTGGTCTTGGCTCAGTTATTCTTCAAGAGGGCAGACCTGCCGCTTATACATCTAGAACTCTTACCCAAACTGAGACCAAATTGAGATGCACTATGCTCAAATAGAGAAGGAAATTCTGGCAATTGTGTATGCATGTTCGAAGTTCCAGGAGTATATTTATGGCCGAGCAATCCAGACAGAAACTGACCAACAATCTCTAGTTACTATTTTAAAGAAGCCTATGCAGTTTGCTCCAGCAAGACTACAAATTGCAAAAGTATAATTTTAAAATGATCTATACAGAGGGTAAACTTCTTTATCTGACTGATACCTTATCTAGATCACCCAGAAATACCATGGAACAGCTTGATGCAGAGAATATTGACTCTGATGTCATGTAAGTACATAATTTTTCGACCATGAAACTTGATGAGTAGAGAGATCATACAAAGACTGATCCAATTTTGCAAAAGCTCAACTACTTCATCTCTGTAGGAGTCCTGAATAACCATATTCAAACAGCCTTGCTGAACATGCAGTAGAGTGTAAAGCAATTACTGAAGAGGTCATGGCATGATAATACTGATATTTTTTTGAATTTACTCAATCACAGAAATATACCCCATGACAACCAACTAGTCTCACCTGCTCAGAGATTTCTATCTATGCAAATCAGAACAACCTTGCTTATCAGTTCTAGCTTGTTGGTGTCTAAAGCTAAAAACAACAGTGCAATCAAAGCCCAACTTTTTAAGAAGTGTTTTTCTCAGAAGTCCAGCTATGATAAAATTATCAGATTTCTTCATCCTTTAAAAGAAGGAGAGACAGTGAGGATGCAAATGGCGAAAGACTTTGAATGAACTGGTCAAGTGAGAGATATATGTACTGAGCCGAGATCCTACTTAGTGGAATCTGAGGGTATAGGGTACAGGAGAAACCACACACGTCTTCTTCCTGTATCAGAAATGATATCCCAGCATTGTACCTATGATACAGACTCTAGATCTCAGAGCAACCCTGACAATGTACCGAAGAACATGTCTCAGTATTCATTCCCAATCCTATTGATGTCCTGGAAGTCCACAAAGTTGAACATTCCTCGAAGACAGTCCCTGGTGCTATATCCAATTCTGACTTTTATGTTACATGATCAGGTCATATTTCCAGACCTAGTGTAAAATATACAGCAACCTAGACATGATTATTTTATGTGTGTCTAATTTTGTATGATTACATGTCTAATAATTAGTTCTGTATAATTGCATATCAAAAGATCATTTATGTAAATTGCATGTCATTGAATACTGTCATTTTGTATAAGGACTATTTCTCAAAGATGGAGGATGTAGATCAGAGCATGTGTATGTAACTTTAAGAAGAATTTCCAGATGTAGCGTGTGCATATAAATACAGAGCACCTGCAGTCAGTAGTGCCATTTTGAGAGAACAGCCAGAGTGTTAACATATATAAGTGTGGTAGTCAGTCTGTTAGTAAGTTAATTTAAGTTTAAGTTGCAAAGCCTCATTTCTGATGTGTCTGCGTGTACTAAAGCTGCTTGAACAGAACCCATGAATGTTCGTCTCTTTTATCCTGACTAGACGAGCAAAAATTCAGAATGTCCATGATATATCTTCTTATTTTTTTCCTTGTCTGTGTACATCACAGATGATTACAGTCAGTTAATAATGCCAGACATTGGAGCTTCTTTCTTCTTACTATGCATAAAGTGCATTGTGATGCTAGACCTGTTGCTCTATGTACTTTTTTCAGGGTGTAAAGAGATCTCCCTCATGTCTAGTGCTTCACTAACCAATGTTTCAGGATTTGCTAGTTAGTGTAGGGGAGTGTGGGAATGTGACAGCCCAACCAACACACATACACATACACACACACACACACACACACACACACACACACACATACACACACACACACACACACACACACACACACACACACACACACACACACACACACACACACACACACACACACACACACGCACACACACACACGCACACACACACACACACACACACACACACACACACACACACACACACACACACACACACACACACACACACACACACACACACACACACACACACACACACACACACACACACACACACACACACACACACACACACACACACACAGCACATCTTCACCCATCTGCACTCACAGACACACCCATTCACCCATACACACCTATCTTATGTATCCACTAACCAGCTCTCTAATGCTAACTTCCCAGGCAGACACACACAAGCATACCAGTCCACTAAACTCTCCAACACTTACCTCTTCCACAAGTGGGTGAATGTGATCTTTGATCTGTGTTCATTAAAATGGGTGTCCAAGATAATATACATTGCTGAATCACTCAGGAGATCTCGGAGGGGGGGGGGGCTTTGAGCCTATGGCTAATTGGCATAGACTGTCTCCCAGAATGTCTTGTTAGCATTTGTGTTAGGCATTAAAGGAAAACCACCATGGAAGTGAACCTCTTTATGGGGCAGCATTGTGATAGGACTTTCTCTAAATCAGACATGGTTACAGTGAGGTATAAACAAGGCATACACCCTTGCAGTAGCCTTTCTGACTTTGGCTCAAAGTTTTTATCATCCTTAAGACTGTAATCCCTTTCTAAATCATTGATCCTTACACATTGACTTCCTTTCCCCTTTACATGGCTATAAAAGCCGCACGGGTACATTTTACAGATTAATGTGTCACTGTTCAATTACCTAACATGTTCAACACTGTTATGCAATAAATACTGAATCAATCAGTCAAAGAAGTGCATTATTCTCTTTGTGATACTGCCCTTGTTTGAGTTACCTAATGATTCTATATTACAGACAAATAATTTTCAAAGGATACTGTATCTGAAGTCATTAGCTGTGCCCACATATTTGAAATTGTCTCTGGAATCTGCCATTTCTATTTTCTTTATCTAAAGGTAGTGATACAAGAGGGCATTTATTTTTAAACTACTTATAGGTTTATTTTGTTTGTTTGTGTGTTACCCTAGTAAATGGACAGCCAGAACCCAAGCCAAAAGGCAAACAAATAATTACAAATTGTTTAAGAAGACATAGCAGTTGATGCAGCACAGATGGTTATGATGCAATCTATATAAAATATTTGTTTATAGGTTTAAAGGTGTTTACTAGGCCAATGAACACAAGGGCCTTTTAAGCTTAGCCATGCATTCCAAATCTCGGACAAATTCTGATATCCTTGATAAGTGTAAGAAGTGGCTTAGAGATGAAACATTTACAAGCAGGAGCCAGGGAGATGAACCGTTTACAGCCTGCCTGTGTCCATTAGAGACATAGGTGCCAAACCAGGGATGGATTTCCTGTTCCCCATCCAATTGTCCAAGTTGCACTTAAATTGGCTTGGCAATTAAAAATTGCAAAGAAAATACATATAATTGTATGTTATGAATGGCAAGAAACTTTTTTTACACATAGCAAACAAAAATATACTTTATGTTGACCACTAGAAACAGAAATTAATCATACTCTTTGCCTATTGTAATAATAATGAAAAAATATAACCCTTACCTTGTGAAATAACTATGTAAAGAAGTCAGAATTTAAGTTTCAGACAGGGCATGGCCAAGAAGGCTAACTGGGAGCAGCAACTGGTGAAAGCTGTGTGACTGAAAACTTTTCTCTGGCAGAAAGTATAATCAAAAAATTAAAATGTGAAGATATTTGTTAGCAAATTTTATTCTTTAATAATCAGAGAAAAGACTTATAGCTTCAAGTTCTTCAAAAGCTGAAATGTTCCTGTCAGAATTTCAACTGTTTGGTTAAGAGAGACGAGACTTCAACATGAGCCTCTCAAGAAATGGTACTCAGCATTCTTGTGTTAAAAAAGATGTCCAGTCACTGATATCTAGTATTTAGGATCCATTACTTAACATGGATAAACTGAATACCAAAATAGAAATTTTCAAAGATGAGACCATAAAGAAGATGACAATTTAGAAATTCTTATGAAACAAAAAAGTGCACAAATCAGCAGTATGGAATAAGTTATAGATGATCATAAAGTCCCAGATTAAATTTCTTTTAAAACAAAATAACTGGATCATAGATAAAGTTGATGATTTAGAAAACAGACCAAGATGAAATAACATTAAAATGCATGGTATACCTGAAAAGTATGAGGGAGACAATATAATAAACTCTTTAACAACTTGACTGCACAAAATATTAAATCTACCTGAAACTTTATCATTTAGAATAGAGTGGGCAGATCCCTGAGAATACCTTCAAAGAAGGAAAACTCAACACCATTTTCAATTATAGTTAAGTTTATGTCTAGCTTATCAAAAGATCAAATATTAAAAACAGCCTGGTCCAGCCCACATATTAAAATAGGTAGACATGTAGTTAGATTTGACAATGATTATTCCACTAACGTGATGTGTAAAAGAAAATCCTACTTTCCACTGATTAAGGAAATCAGAAAGAACAATATTAAAGCCACATTGGTATTTCCTGCAAAGATCGAATTATTTCTTTCAGAAGGAACTAAATTATTTGACACACTGGAGGAAGCATCCCCTTTTGTCAACAAAAACAAAGTCCTTAATACTGAAGAAATGGATTGGAACAGTAGTGAGCTGAATTCCTGAAAAACTGTTTCTAAAGCTAAAAAGTTTAAAAATCAAGTGACTTGTATTGTCTGATTGCATGACTTTTATTTTCTGAAACAATAGATTTACCCTTTAAGTAAAAGGTTTGTATTGGACTTTAAGCTTCAAAACATATGTAAACATGTATTTATAAACATTTGTCATAATAAGGAACATAAATGGTTAGAGTTACTGTTTTACTTTACACTATGTGCAGTGAAAGACTTAATATACTTCATTAAAATAAACGTATATCTATAAAAGCTAAATGAATGCTTCCAGAAATAGAATGTCATTAAATTATAACCAATAAAATTGGTAAGCTTATGACTAAATAAGTTAAGAATTTTATTTGTTTAACTTTGGTTAACATGTACATTGCTGGGTTAACTGAATGCCACTTCTAAGTAATATGCTAATAAGAAGTGCTAAAGTGATGTCTATTTTGTATTCTGTTCTTGGTAATACATTCCTTTACCAGGTTGTTTATGAAGCAAGTGACACTGAAAAAAGCTTGAGAACAAAAGAATGTTCCAGTTGTGTGAGAATGCTGGATTCTTGCTTGCCTTGCTTCCCACCTGCTTCTTGAGCTGTTTTGAAGAAAATTTAGGGCAAACTTAATCACTCATGTCTATAAAAACAGAAAGGAACTTTCTTTTTTTCAAGTATATATGTGAGAAATCTACACAAAATAACATATTTTCTTCTTTTCTCAGAAGTGAATAATTGGTAATGCTTTATATTGACATATAATTTCCTTACATTTTGTTGAAAGTTAATAGCTTATGTTGTACTGTTATTAACTCTAAATGTACATATTAATGTAAAGAAGTAAAGTTGAATGTTTTTACTGATTAGAACAGTTTAAAATTAAGAAGAATGAGAAATGTACAGAGAAAATTAGCAGCAGCTGTTCCAATGAGTTGGCATTTTGACATGCTATAATAATTTTTTTCTATTTTTAAGAACATTTTAATAGTTTAACATATTTATTATATATACACAGATATATGGGATATGGGAGGCAATGAAGAGTTACCGAATAGCTGGGTAACTACAGCAGAGCTAGTAAGGGAGACTGCTAGGAAGGTGCTTGGTGTAACATCTGGACATAGGAAGGAGGACAAGGAGACATGGTGGTGGAATGAGGAAGTACAGGAGAGTATACAGAGGAAGAGGCTGGTGAAGAAGTGGGATTGTCAAAGAGATGAAGAAAGTAGACATGAGTATAAGGAGATGAGGCGCATGGCAAAGAGAGAGGTGGCGAAGGCTAAGGATAAGGCATATAGAGAGTTGTATGAGAGATTGGACACTAAAGAGGGAGAAAAGGACCTGTACTGATTGGCTAGACAGAGGGACAGAGCTGGGAAAGATGTGCAGCAGGTAAGGGTGATAAAGGACAGTGAGGGAAAAGTATTCGCAAGTGAGGAGAGTGTGCTGAGTAGATGGAAAGAGTACTTTGAAGGGCTGATGAGTGAAGAGAATGAGAGAGAGAGAGAAGGTTGGATGATGTAGGGATAGTGAATCAGGAAGTGAAGCAGATTAGCAAGGAGGAAGTAAGGACAGCTATGAAGAGGATGAAGAATGGAAAGGCTGTTGGCCCAGATTACATACCAGTGGAAGCATGGAGGTGTTTAGGAGAAATGGCAGTGACATTTTTAACCAGATTGTTTAATGCAATTTTGGAAAGTCAGAGGATGCCTGAGGAGTGGAGAAAAAGTGTGTTGGTACCTATCTTTAAGAATAAGGGTGATGGGCAGAGCTGCAGTAACTACAGAGGGATAAAATTGATCAGTCACAGATTGAAGTTATGGGAAAGAGTAGTGGAAGTTAGGTTAAGAAGGGAGGTGATGATTAGTGATCATCAGTATGGTTTCATGCCAGGAAAGAGCACTACAGATGCAATATTTGCTCTGAGAGTGTTGTTGGAGAAATACAGAGAATGTCAGAAGGAGTTGCATTGTGTCTTTGTGGACTTAGAGAAAGCATATGACAGGGTGCCTAGAGAGGAGTTGTGGTATTGTATGAGGAAATCAGGAGTGGCAGAGAAGTATGTAAGAGTGGTACAGGATATATACAAGGGTAGTGTGACATTGGTGAGTATTGCGTTGGGAGTGACAGATACGTTTAAGGTGGAGGTGGGATTACATTAAGGATCATCTCTGAGCCCTTTCTTATTTGCAGTGGTGATGGACAGGTTGACAGATGAGATTAGACAGGAGGCACCGTGAACTATGATGTTTGCAGATGACATTGTGATATGTAGTGAGAGTAGGGTTCAGGTGGAGAGGTGGAAATATGCTTTAGAGAGGAGAGGAATGAAGGTCAGCAGGGCTAAAACAGAATACATGTGTGTAAATGAGAGGGAGGGTAGAGGAATGGAGAGGATACAGGGAGTAGAGTTGGTAAAGGTGGATGAGTTTAAGTACTTGGGATCAACAGTTCAAAGTAATGGTGAGTGTGGACGAGAGGTGAAGAAGAGAGTACAGGCAGGGTGGAATGGGTGGAGAAGAGTGTCAGGAGTTATTTGTGACAGACGGGTACCAGTAAGAGTGAAAGGGAAGGTCTACAAGAGGGTAGTGAGACCACCTATGTTATATGGGTTGGAGATGGTAGCATTGACGAAAAGGCAGGAGTCAGAGCTGGATGTGGCAGAGTTAAAGATGTTAAAGTTTGCACTGGGTGTGACTAGGATGGACAGGATTAGGAATCAGTATATTAGAGGGTCAGCTCAGGTTGGACAGTTTGGAGACAAAGCAAGAGAAGTGAGATTGCACTGGTTTGGACATGTGTTGAGGAGGGATGCTGGGTATATTGGGAAAAGAATGCTAAGGATGGAGCTGCTAGGTAAGAGGAAAAGATGAAGGCCTAAGATAAGGTTTATGGATGTGGTGAGAGAGGACATGCAGGTGGTTGGTGTGAAAGAGCATGATGCAGAGGACAGGAAGAAATGGAAACAGATGATCTGCTGTGGCGACCCCTAACGGGAACAGCCGAAAGAAAATGATGATGACTATATATACACAGAAGGGAAGAAATTCAACATCACATACTGTTATACAATGTTTGGAAAGCACTGAATCCTCAAGGTAATCTTATACAATTAACACATTAAGAGTCATGGCATTTCAATACCAGCATTTGAAGGTTATCCCAACAACTAAAAGTCTTAGAATGATTTATAGATCTTATTCTGATCAATTATTTTTAAGTTTTACATAGTATTGCTGTTTAAAAAAAATCCTTGCATGTAGGAACTGAATTTTATTCCCAATTTTTTTTTATAATAACTTTTCTAGCTACTGCCAGGACACTCCAGATCAATTTCTGTTGTCTGGCTTTTACGGAAAAAATGAAGTTGAACATGTATTAGTATTATTTATCTAATGAATAAAAACAATTTTCATAAATGAACCCCTAAAAACATGTGTATCTCTTCTCAATATACATTTAATTTGTCACACTCCATAAAAGTCTCCATAAAAGTCTGCCCAATCAGCTTTTTCATCTTTACTGCATCTCCAAGAGACTGAAGAAGTTATTTTACTAAATGTAAAGATTTTATTGGGAATTACAAACATTCTATGTATATATTTTCACATAAAACTTTCAAGTATAAACTTGAAAAAGTTTGACTAACTGATTTAAGTAACAGCGTTTTATTCTTGCCATCTGTTGATTCTCTCAATGCACTACTATCTAAAATGTTCAGGACTTTTGCATCAAATTAATGTTAATATTCATAGTTAACTTATATACCCTGGACTAGTTTCCTCTGTAGGTTAATTTACCTTCAATGATAGGATTCATATTTTTATATAATGGAGGAATATTGCTCTGTTCCTCTTCACTCATGCAATCAACATATTCAGTTATTTTTTTACTGTCAGATAATACAAACTGATTAACAGATTCATCCAACTTATAATCTTTAATTAAATATTCTGGTGACTTAAGCTTTTCCTTTTTTCAAAGCAAACAGACTAAAATACTAATCCATTCCTTTTTGGTAAATTCATTTTAACATTGTTCTGAGTTTCCTTAATTCTAGAAGAGTCTGCAATGGGAAAGCAAAACAAGTTCTATTTTGATATGAACAGAGTTTTAAAAACGTATTTCTTAACTGCTTTAAGAATGATTTCATATATGCAGAACCTAAAGATTGAAATGAATTTCCTTCAGAGGTAAATATTTTAACCAGATTAAAGGATTGTTACATATTTCTAGTGTATCATATTTTATAAATGTATAAGAATGCAGTAAAATCTGTTCATGAATGGTTTTCCATTTACTAGTGCAAGTTGAGTCTATCCAGTGCATAACAGAGTTAAAATTTGCAGCAGTACAATTAAAGTCTACATCCAGGAAGCTAATGCCACCATACTCCCATGATCTTATATGATTTCTACAAGTAATTCTCAGCTTTTTAGAAAACAATAAAAATGAAGTAAGCATTGTTTTTTTTACATTTTCTTTAACAGTTATTTGTCAGGTATTAAAGCTATTAAATGCAATATGTATATAATCTTGGGTAAGATAATCATTTTTTATGTACTAAGCTATCCTTGAAAGTAAAAAAAATAAGTAGTAACACTTCTTCAATTATTTTCTTCAAACTGTATTCAAATTCTGTCAGGATGCAAAGCATAGATCAGAACAGCAGTTCACAGTGGCTAAACACACATATTCAAATTAAACAAGCAGGAAGAGTAAGCATCTTTTGAATAATATGAATATGCGCAAGGAATAAAATATATGTAAGATTAATAAAAGAGCAGTATCAGTAAGTTAATAAATATATGCACATACTTTAATATCTAATAGAATGCTGATGATTAAATAGATCATTGAGGGGATATTTTAGAAATATAAGTTATATAAAATAAGGTAGAATAGTGGACAAATAAGACAGAAAAATATATTTAAATAAACTGCTTATAAGACAAATATGCATTACATAAACTTGCATATGGCAGAAATGTGAATGTGCAATATTGCATATAATTCACATAGAAAATCATAAAACAAAATTGAAAATGTCCTGAAAGCTGAAATTTGAATCTGGGTCATAAATTTTCAAACTTTTTGCATATTGTGTGTTATTAGATTCACTAACACTACCTGAAATAACTAATTTCATAAGTTAGAGATGAAATGTTAGTGTTATATTGTGGAATCAGTGCATCCATTTTGATGGAAAGTAAAGTAGATTTTTCAATACTTTTGAACCCAGAAAAGGAGAACGGGATCTGAATTAAGCACATTATAATTTTTGAGTACAATATAGAATGCATTTTTACTCCATAGAAATAGTAAGACATTCTCTTTGACCTCAGTAACGTGCACATTTTTATGAATTAATATAATAAGATGAAGGATTTTAAAATATTTTGATATTTATCATAATAACAGTGTTATACAATTTTGAGATATAGACACTTGTTCTTTTAAAATGTCTTTTAGCATGATAATTTGATAATTTATTTTTCTTTTTTTTTGTAAGGGTATACATATGTACATGTATTAAAGTGTACTCAAATGATCAACTAAAGATGGGCCCTGCCCTCAAAAAAAAAAAAAAAAAAAAAAAAAAACAATATATATATATATATATATATATATATATATATATATATATAAAACTTTACTATATTGTAATAACTTTGTCTTTTTCACTAAAGTGCCTATTGTATTTTGTACTTTGTTTATTGTCTCTAAATATTTCTGTTAAATTCTATGTAAAACTGACACTATACCTGTCAATGTTGTTCTTCTTTTATTAGAGCTTTTCTCCTCGGGCCTCTGCTGAAAATGGGCTTACACCCAGATGGATGATCCTGGTCAACAAATGCAAAATAAATAAATAAATATATGTGTACTGATTTTCCTTTTGTATAATAGTTTTGCATGATAAGATTACCTACAAGTGTACATATGTCTTTATCTCTTCAGGTCCCACTTTTTGCTACATATGTATTAAGAGATTTAGTTATAATAATGTTGAATGAGTGAATAATTTAGGAACATTTAATGGATGATTTATGCAGTTAAATAAATAGATATATAGTACTCTGTTGGATTATTTAGTAGTTATGACTAATGGAACATGATCAAATTATGTAGCAATGAGATGAATAGTTTTAATTGACAAAATATATAACTAAATTAATAGTCTTTAATTATTCTTAACTAATATATATTAACTGTTTGTAAGTGGGGGTAGCTTTTGGCTAGTTTTTTTTTTTTTTTTTTTTATGAATTTTAGGTATTGTTATATACAGAGATAGTATAGTAGTTTGTCTATTCAGTAGGCAAATTAGGAACTTTGGTATCCATGGTAGGCCGTGGTTTGCAAATAATAAATACAGTTAAAGTTGTAGACTTGTTTTTGTTATTTATGAGTTTTAGTAGTTTACTTTGTAGAAAGGAAAAATTCAACAAATGTGGATTGTTATAATAGGGTTAGAGTCTTATATACAATAAAATTAATGTTGTTGGTCTTTCAGCTTTTCCTGGTTAGGGGTCGCCACAGTGGAACTCCAGTCCGCTAATGATTGGCAGTAGATTTTCACGAATGCCAAGGTGCCAGCTCGACGTCCAACCTTCAACAAAGGCACGGCCATTTACACATGTATTTTGAATGCCACTGAACCGCGGGGAGGACATGCAGACTCCACACAGAATGCACTCCCCACACTCCAGCTGAGAATCGAACAGGAGAATCTCTTGCTGTGAAGCAACAATGCTACCGCTGCACCACTGTGGCATATATATATATATACAATGAAATTAATATGGTGGCTAAATGTATCATATTATCTTTCAAAAGAAATATTTTTAAATGTAGAATATCTACATTTTTAATCTATTATCTATTAATGTAAATGAATTAAATAATGAAAGCAAAAGGAAATCACTAATGAGATATCTAAAATTAAATATAGGTGACATTATATT
The DNA here is from genome assembly GCF_019279795.1 of Protopterus annectens. NCBI lineage: Eukaryota > Metazoa > Chordata > Ceratodontiformes > Protopteridae > Protopterus > Protopterus annectens. The sequence continues at coordinate 293,767,582 of NC_056738.1, read as the reverse complement.
CTTGCAAGAGACTCACTTGATAAAGATATACAATATTCAATAACTTCAGTTACAAAATTTTATTATCTGCTTCTTTTAACAAAAAGAGGAGAGGAATTGCTACACTTTGGAGAAAATCTACTGTAATGCCTGAGGTCATGGAATCCGTTAATGATCTCAAAAGAATGTATACATCTGTAATAATTAAATATAAGTGCAAACTCTATGCGCTATCTAGTTTTTGCTGAATCCCTGAAATAGGTGCAAGAGTGGTTAAAGATCATTTAAACTTATATATTCAAAGTCATTGGAAGGGTAGTTTAATTTTAGAAGGGAATTTTAACTGCATATCCTGTATAGAAGATACAAATGAACAGAAGAAAGCTAAAATTATAGCATCAGCTAAAGTACTAAACAGATGGATTAGCTACAATAATTTAGTTGATTAAATAGTAAAAGCAGAAGATACATCATTGCTCTTCACTCATTACTCTTAAGGTATTTATGCAATAAAACTGTTCTGATATCCACTTTCTCAGTTGACTCACCTTATAATTTGTTTCACTTATTTTTCTACAGTTTCAGAAAGTCTTTGCCAATGCACAAGCAATGTGTTTTCAGCAGTGGGTACTAACACAAATAACTTTTTATCTTGGCTGTGGACATTGTTTGACTATAGGCCTTGCAGTTCTTAATCTGTCTGTTCTGTAAAATGCTCCATCACACTTTAAAAGGGAGTGCTTTTCTTTTGTTACATTTAGTGATCCTTGGGATGTTTGCCATATGGTAGGGCAACCAGAAATCCACTTGAGGCTTAAGCTACTCCATTGCAGCAAAGGGAAAATAAGGAAGCATTTTGTCCACGTTTCTCCCATTATGTTATTTAGCCTTTCACAATACACTTTAAAGATTAAATAAAATGCTAAACTAGCCCATATGTCTGATGGCGATATACAACTATCCTAAGCTGTTTATTGCTCATATTTGTGAGGGCAGTATACAGCTGTCCCAAGCTGTTTCACTTTTAAAAAGCCCATGCATAACTTGGTGGTACGATTGGTCATTAAGAATTTCCTAGGAAATTATGATTCTTGGAAAAAAAGTACTTGTGCTTTAGCTGTGGATTTTGTATTAATGTTTTGTAGTGGCACTCCTTCAAGAATTTTTGCTGCATAATCAATGATTACAGGAATGTGCTAAAAGCATTTACTTCATTTTACAAGTGCATCTGCAATGACCATTTTTATTCTTTTAAATATCCGATAACTAACAGTATGAGAGGTTTCTTAAACCCTGTATTGGCTAATGTCTTTTCTGGACAGGATATATACTTTTTATTTCCTCCATAACAGGCTAGTAAAATCTAGCAAAAATCCTAGCTTTTGTCTTGCTCATTGTTAAAACAGCCACCGGAAATAGGTCTACATGCTAACTTCAATGAAAGTGCCTTAGAATTAATAAGTAACCTAACAGCTTTTCCATAGCTTTGGATATCCTGTGGAGCAGACCGTTTCTTGAAGTCAGCATTACTTTTATCAAAATTTTGCTGTGAAGTGAAGGCAGTGATATCTACTTTGTTTACTACATCATGTACAAAAAGGTAATTCACAAAAATAATTGTTTTCCTCAGGGGTACTGGTATATTTCCTTTCCCTACTTAGTAATCAGAGCCAGATCATGGTGAAATGGGGTCTTAGGCAGGGTAATAGATCAGGGCACCCCCAGAGCAGCCTCTCATACAGCAACCACCTACTGCCCTCCTCCCACAACAGCCACCTCCCAACAATTCCAACATTCCATTACTTGGCTATTTTCCCACATTAATGTAAGCACTGTTCAAACCTGTCAGTGTGCATACTGCTTTCTTATTTACTTCTATGATTACAAATATTGAAGTAAAACAGCACAAACACTGATAACCAGTCTCACAATGAAAAGAGACCTAACATGAGAAGTAAACTTCTCAGCCCTTGAAACTCACATTCATTGAAATAGCATTAAAACCCACATTCAAAGAAAATGCATCTGGCCAGTGTAGGATTAAGTTTACCTTTGGGCTGTTTTCAAACCATAGGCCCTTGCACCTATTTTTAAGGCTATGCATACATTTACATTCATAGGTTCATAGGAGGTTACTAAACTAATGGCCTTACAAGCCTACCATATTTATCCTGAGTTGCCCCAATTGTCTGTGATTAGGTGAGTGAAGTTCACAGAGGTAAAGGACTATGGTAATGAATACCAACTTTCTCTGTTCATGAGGGACATCGGCAACACCCCAAGAGTGAATTTGTGGCCACCCATCCATTGATCTAGAATGTGTCTGAAGAGCATCAGGGGGGATCAAACTTACATGAACTGGAAGCTTGTTCCAGAGAAATGGCAGTTTCTGGAAGATGAATCTATGTCTCCAGCATGACCTGTTCATGTGAGAGGCTGGGTTAAGATCTCTAGAATGAGCAACTCTTGTGCAGTTTGATTTACAAACGTGTAGCATTTCCATCAGGGCCAGGTCAGAGACTGCCTTGTAAGCCAGTCATAGGTCACTCCTTAGCAATCTGTAGGAGACAGAATATAGTGACAGGGCTATCAGTCTTTCCGCGTAAGACTTGTGTTGTGTATCCTGTGACTTCTTGATGAGAAACCTCTGTGGTCTCTCCAATTGTTGCAGGTGTCTGGTGAGGTAAATGCAAAAGGGAGCATTGTGCTCAGTTATTGGTCTGATGAGGACCAAATATAATGGAATTATAACATCCTAAAATCTAGATGTGATGCCTGTACTTATAAGATGTGCCACGTAGAAGGAGTTCCTTGCTACTTTGGATATGTGGTGGTCAAAGTTTAGATTGCTATCAACCTGAGTTCCCAAATCATGTACCACTGGGTCTACACTTATGAGGGTGTTGTCTATAATGTAATTAGCAGGGATGTCGGCTTTTCCAAAGGGAATAATAATAATACATTTTTTGCATTTAGGTTTAATCTGTGTTTTGGTAACAATTATTTGTCTGCATTAACCCTGTCTGCAGTATATTAACATCAATAGGGGACTCAATAATTGCCTCCAATTTGCAATCATCAGTGAACTTGGTCAGTCACAGGCCATCCATGTTTGTCTGGACCTCTGAGAAATAAATCCTGAACAATAAGGGGCCCAGCTCAGAACCCCGTGATACACCATTGGTGACTGGTCTTTTGCTAGAGGTGAATTTCCCCACTTTGACAGTATGTGCCCTGTCAGTGAGTCAGTGGCTACACATCTGGTAATATAGGGGTTAAATCCCAATGGGGACACTTTCTCTGTAACACCTGAGTAGGGGATTGTGTCAAATGCCTTGTCTAGTCAAGATAGGTAGTATGCACTGTCTTTCCCTCATCCAGGTCCTTATTGACTTTCTCAAGGAAGTCAACAATGTTTAACAGGTATAATCTACCTTGAGTAAATCCAAACTGGATTGGGTCTAGAGTTTAGAGACTGCCTATGTCCTTGTCATTGAGGTCCATAATGATTCTTTCCATGGCCTTGCAAATGAGACTAGTCAAATTTATGAGCCTATAAGTCTCAGGGTTGGTTAATGGTCCCCCTTTGTGCATAGGGATTACAGTTGCTGTCCTCCATTCTGCCAGAACATAGCCAGTTCACAGGTTGCGGATCTAAGTGGGTCTGGTAGGTCATGTTTTAAGTTATTTAAAAGGAAACAGAGGATGTTGCTTTGTCCTACTGATGCTGTGTTTTTGGCCTTGGAGAGTGAAAAAAAATTTACCTGCTGTCTTGAGATAATAGGCTGAGGAATGGTGGCAGGTATACTTTGGGGGTGACTGCAGGGGACGGGGGGGTGAAGTTTGCTCCAAATCTGTAAGCTAGCATATTGGCTATTATGTCCAGTTGACTATATGTGGTGTCATCTACAACCAGTTCCGTCCATAGCTGGGTATTCCCTTTTAGATCGGATATAGTTAAAGAATGCCTTGTGATTATCCTTGGCTAGGTAGGCTATTTTTGCTTCATAATTAGCTTTGGACCACTTGACAAGCTCTTTGATTAGTTTATTTAAGCTAGAGAGGGATTTCTTCCTCTTCTGAGCCAGTTCTGTCTTGTTTGTTCTTGGGCATTTGCTTCTCTGACTTGTTGTATAGCCTGTTTATACTAGGGGTCCACCAGGGTGGCTTGTTTTATTGGCAAGACCTGGTTTTAATCCAGCCAGGTACAGCAGGTTTTATACAACTACTTAAGTGGTTATGCAGGACATTGGTGGAGACCTCTGCATAGAAGTCCATGTTATTTGCATTCAAGGGGGCTTTGAAACTTCTTATACCATCACTTAGTAGGAGATAATTTGTCTTTTGTAGATCAGAGTGTATGTGCTATAACTTTAAGAAGCATATCAAGGACTGAACGTGCATATATAAATACTGGGCACATCTTATTGCCAGTGCCATTTTAAGAGTGCAGCCAGAGTTTGAGCATGTATGATTGCAGTAGTTAGTTTGTATATTAGTTATTTAAGTTAAAGTCAGTAAACCTCTATCATAATGTATTTGTATATAATAAAGCTGCTTGAACAGAACCCATGAAAACTCTTCTATTGTAGCCAAAATAGGAGAGTGACATCTTTGAAAAATGCTTAAGAATTTTTAAGCTTGATGGAGAATCTGGTCTTATAATTACATCAAATGAGATTGATTTACGGTCCAGTCTTACCAGGGAAGACATCATACAGGGGGAGGGAGGTTTAATGCTGTCCCATGTTAGTGTGTACTATGTCCAGAACATTTGAGCCTCTTGTGGGTATACTGACTAGATGTTCTAGGGCATATGCATTGATAAAGTCCAAGAATCTCTGAGCCAGCATGTTTGTGGTCATGCATGTTTCCCAATCAATAGAATGAGAATTAAAATCCCCCATGAGTAAGGTGTTGGGCTATATGGCAAGTGACTCCAGTAAGTTCAGGTATGTTTTTCCTGTTTCATGGTAGGGGATCTATAGCTAGCTATAATTAGCTATAATGTAGTGTGTGGCTTTGCCTATAGTTAATTGGACATGAAGTAGCTCAAGACAGTCATATTATTTGACCAGTCTCTTGTCTTTAGTGAAGATGGATACACCTCCTCCTTTACTTTTTTCACACTTAGTTTATGGTCTGAATGTATGGAAGACATTGCAGCTCTGTATAGCAAGGCTGCATTCTGCTCCTTTTTACCATGACTTGGTGACTGCACAGATGTCAGCATTTTTGAAAGTGAGGAGTGCTTCCATGGAGTGCAGTTTCTTGTTTAGACTCTGGACATTAAGCAATAGTACCATGAGTTTATCTAGACAGGATTTTGTTATGTTGGGGGGTTGGTTAACTTGACACTTCCTAAAAAAGGCACAATAGAGGTGGCTAATGCCTTTCCCATTATCCAAAAGCCTAGAGGAGACAGATGCAGACCATCTCTGGCAGAGCAGCATGGCCTGTCGAACATGCCTTCCCAGGCTGACAGATATTGGATCCCATTGGACTGACACCAGAAGCTAAGGTAAATGTTAAAGTCAATCATTTTTTGTTTGTATTGTGGCATCATCCTTGAAGAAGATAGAATGCTGCTTAAGTCTAGGCTTATACCTGCCTGAGACACAAATTCTGAGAGCTCAAACATGTCTCTCTTCATATAGTTCAGTGAGGTAGGTCTGAAGTCATTCACTCCCATATGAACTATGACAGAGTCATACCAGTACTTGTGGTTGAGTGACTTGATTGCTTAAGTGACTTGATGGATCATGGCACCTTACAGGCAGCTAACTGTAACCTGCTCCTAATCCAGTCTGGTGAGAGGAACATCCGTATATCTAACAGTGGAGTCACCTATGACTAACACATTAGGTTTTGTGGTGTTATGCCTTATAGTCTTATTTGGTGAGACACTGATGTGCATGCGTTATTATGTGTTGTGGTTGTATTTTGCATTGCTATGTGTGTAAGTGGTTTCTGTTTGGGAGACTTCTGGTCTTTTGGTAAGTTACTAGTGCATAGTCAGTACCTCCACATATGTGGATTTATGTGTAGTGCCCTTCTTTAGTGTGGGGAATGTATGTGTGCTGACAACCTGTCTGGCATTCAATTTATCCTTATTTGAGAGTGTTGCCTCCAATTTCATAGCATAACTACATCTCTCACATAAAATATTTACTTGCTGCAGGAGTAAGTTGGTGTCAGTATACATGAGACGATTGTTACATTGCCTCAGGATGCCCATATCTATCATGCTGGCCAGAGAGATGATGGGAAACTGCCCATCCATGATAGCAGGCTCTTACTTTATGTTTTATTAGGGAAGGGAATGGGTTACTTTGACTGGACTGTGTGAGTAGCTATGAGACTAATAGAGGGACCTATACTTCGTGTGTAGGCTAAGACTGATCAATAAGGCAATGTTGCTCAGTGCACAAATGAGTTGCACCTAAAGCAGCAGAAAAATTTGGAATGGTTTCGCTCACAGCTATTTAGGGGAAATATAAACTTCTAGACTTTTGCATCTATACGGGGCACTGCTAATGGCTGCTGCAAAATGAGCAGCACCACACACATGTGAGGTTTAATACAAACAAAGAGAAGCAAGTTTTAAGCTAAGTACCAATCAGGAAAGGATGCAATAAGTATTCTACCAGAAACCCCCAACTCAGATAGGTTATAGCACACTTCTGCCAGAAGGATGCAGAAAGGCACCTTCTTAATGCACAACAGCTGATTTGGAGCCCAAGTGTAACAGGACCACACAAACTACCTACAACAGCCCTACCATTAACAGATACAATGTAATACAGTGCAATTAACTACTTAAAGCAGTCAGCAGTAGACAGTACATTATTTTATTTATTTATTTTATTTGTTAACCGGGTTGTGCCTGACTGGGCCAGGAGCCCTTTTTCCGCGGAAGCCTGGGGAGAAAAGCTCCACAAGCAAACACTTACAATAATAATAATAATTTATAATAAAGTAGTCCGATGAGAGTACAAACAGTGTACACAAGTAAACAGAGTCTAAAGTGGATGGAAAATCCATTATGGACTTATAGAACATACAAAAATACAATGACAGAATGCAATATACATTCAGAGCCTGCAAGCATGGATATAAACAGAGAAATAATGACAAGGAGCTAAATTACCATTAGAAGTATGTGTACAGTATGGGGTAGATTCAATGAATCTGTGTCCAACAAAGAAACTGCGTGAAAGATGTTATGAGTCTGCAGAGTTTAGAATAGAGGGGGTAAAGTAAGAGGATAGAGGAGAGGATAAGGTAATGTATAGAGAAGCAGTTATCCTGGTGAATAGCAGGAACAGAGTCAGTGTTTGGCTAGGTAGTTCTTTAGGATTTGTTTGAACTTGTGGTGGTGAGGGTTTTGTGTAATGGATTGTGGAAGAATGTTCCATAATTTGGCAACTTTGTGGGAGTAAAGTGAGTCACCATGGTGATTGTGAGAGTGAGAGACCTTTAGCATTAGGTTGTTGGAGGATATAAGGAAGCAGGTATTAGTACTAGGTTGGATAAGGCAAGAGAGAGCAGGGCAGTTACTGGTTTGGTAGATTATTTTGAGGACCAAGGCCCCTTTGGTTGAGTGATAAAAGGTTAGGGAGTTCTAGCCCACCGAGCTGTGAGAGGGCAGTACAGTGGTGAGTCATGCATGGTTGATTAGTGGCAAACAGCTATTTTGTTTTAACAGGATTCTAGGTTATTGAGCTCTGTCTTATGTAGGTTTGTGAATATGTGAGATCCATATAAGAGGGTGGAAAGCAAATGTGACTGAGCAGTGGCTCGTCTGGCACTGTGAGTAAGGTATGGTTTAGCCCTAAAGAGGGGGCCAAGTTTGGCATGAACTTTCTTGATAGTCAGTGAAATATGCTCATCAAATTTTAGATGCTCATCTATTGTGACTCCAAGAAGTTTAATATGGTTAGTGGTTCTATTTTGGTTCCATTTGAAGACAGGATAGTTAGAGAGGACTGACCAGGTTTGGATATTTTATTTCTGAAGACAATCATCTTAGTTTTGTTAGGGTTAAGAATAAGCTGATGCTCTGAGAGATATTTTCAATGTCCTGAAAGGACGTTTGCTGTTTTGTTTGAAGTTCTTGTGGTGAGTAGGCTGAACATATAAGTGTGGAATCATATGCGTACTGGACAATGTTGGCCAATTGAGTAGCTGAGCTGAGGTTGTTAGTAAAGATGGTAAAGAGGAGGGGACCAAGAATGGAACCTTGGAGTACACAGACTGAGTTGGGGAGCAAGGGGGGAAATACTGCTAGCCCATTTAGTTGCTTGCACACAATTGGAAAGATAGCTATGAAACCAGGCTAGGAATGCAGTGGTGAAGCCAAAAGATGAGAGTTTGTCTAGAAGTAGTTGGTGAGAAATGGTATTAAAGGCTTTGGACATATCAAGAAAGACAGAAGAGACAGAGTGACCCTCATTTAGGAGAAGATTACTGGTGTTGGTGAAAGATGTTAGAGGAGTGGTAGTACTATGTTTAGGTCTAAAGCCAAGCTAAGAACTAGATAACAGGTTGTGACTATGGATGTGGTAAAAAAAGGAGCTGATTGAGGATATTTTTTTTTTTTTAAGATTTTTGCAAGAGGGCAGAGAATGGCTATAGGATGATACTTATTTAGTTCCCTGGAGGGACAGCCTTTGTGAAGGGAATGATGTGTGATACTTTCCAAAGAAGAGGGAAGTAATGTTCTGAAATGGAACTGTTGAACAAGATAGATATGGGATAGGTGATAGAAGGTGCTTCAATCTTTAGAGATACAGTAGGAAGTTGGTCAGCAGCAAGACAGCAGGGTTATAGCTTGGTTAGGATTTTTTTATGTAGCCAGTATGAATACTATTAAAAGAGAGGGGGTTGGGGTTGTCAGTGGTAGGAGTTGGAAGAGAAAGTGGCTGGAGCAATTGGGAACCTAGCAGGGTGGTTATGGAGTTAATAAAGTGGAAGTTGAACTGAGTAGCTATACGGTCAGTGTTGTTAGAAGAGACAGGGGCAGGGATTGGGGTATGAACAGGGCTAAAGTGATAGTTAATGATTTGCCAGAATTTTGGGGGGTTATGTAGGTGTTTATTTTGACAAGTTAGGAAGTAGGTTTGTTCTTTTTGATTTGTTTCTTAGTTAAATTCCAAAGCTGTTTATATACTAAGAATTTGGATGTATTTTTGGTAGTCTGGTAAGCTGACCGTGCTCTGTCCCTATGCTTAATTAGCATTTTGGTGTCATTTGGTAGCCAAGGTAGTTGCTTAGCTCTTAGTCATATTTTTCTAGTGGGGGCAAGAATATTAAGTATGTTAAGGAAGGAGCTGTTACAAAAATGGACACCTCAGTCTAGATGGAGTTATTTAAGCGGAGACAAGGCGCATTGTTGAATTAATAGGTTAAAGGTAGAAGGGGAGAAATCTTTAGTACTACAGATGTATTTGTAGGAGATGTTACATTGAGTGTGTATTCATTTTCACTAAAGAAAAGTTGGAGAATGGTCACTAAGGGAGTCAGGCCGGCATACAGCTAGGTGGTGAATGTTGGGTCTATGAGTCAGAATCCAATCTAATGTTGACTGCTTATTGGAGTGTTTTTCTATGCGAGTAGGACAGCTTATGGTTTGAATAAAGTTGAAGAGGTGTATGAAGCTTGAGGGGGTACTAGAAGAGCAGGAGTACCAGTCGAGATTGAAGTCACCAAGAATTATAGTTTCTTGGCTGAAACTGGTAGATGCCCAGGATAGTAGATTTTCAATTGAAGCAAGATTATTGCCTGGAGGGAGATAGTTGGTGATAATGATAATGTTTTTGTTGGGACTGATTAGTAGTCAAGTTGTTAGGATTTCTGCATTGGGTAGATCTGGATAGGAACAGTTAAGTAATTCAGTTTTGAGGGTGTCTTTAAACATAATGGCAACTTCACCACCTCACTTGTTTAGTCTGTCTTGTCTAATGATGTTATAGCCAGAAGTGATGACTTCATTATCTTTAATGTGTGGCTTTAAACAGGTTTCAGTTATTATGGCTATGTCAGGTAAGTAGGTGGCTAGGGCTTATGGAATTCAAAGGTTTTATTTATGAGGCTTCATAGATTGAAATTGCTAAAAAGTAGGTCATAGGAAGAGAATTTAGAGAGGGGGTTAGCGATGGGAGTGTGAAGTAGATTGGACAGATGTTGTAGGGAGGGCTAGGGAGGATGAATGCTGACAGGGTGTTAAGTTATTATATGGAACTGGGTTAGGATGGATCTCAGTTTGTAGTTTAATTTGTGTTAAGGGGTGCAATAGATGCTATAAAGTGCAAAGATAACAGCACATTATTTAAGAAACTGCTAAGTGCATTTACAGTTTATAAGAGAAGTGTAAAAAATACTTATTTTTCTTTTTTCAGTAGTAGATTGCTAAAGGTGAAAGCAGATTCTCAGCAATCAGTAGCAAAATCACCCAACAACGATCTGCTCTGAATATCTAAGCAAAGCCCACACAGATTCAAGGCTTAAATATGAGCAAAGAGAAAGAAGCTTTAAGCTAACTACCAATCAGGAAAGCACACAATAAACCTCCCACCACCAATCCCTAACTTAGACAGGTTAGATCAGCATACTTCTGCCACAAGGGTATAGAAAAACACATTCTTAATATAGAATAGCTGGTTTGGAGCCCATGTGTAACAAGACCACACAAACTACCTATAACAGTCCTACAACTATCAGATGCATTGTAATTTAGTGCAATTAACTACTAAAAGCAGCAGCAGACAGTACAGTTTTTTTGAAACTGCTAACATACAGTCATTGTAAATAAGAAAAGTACAAAACATACCTAGAGCCCTTTTGTTTTCCTCACAGTTCAGATAGACTGGGTAAATCCCTACTGCCACTTGATGAATAATCTCAATCCTCCTAATGTAAAAACACAGTAAAGGAGTGCCCAGAGTGAAATGCTACCACAAATAAACTTAAAAATACATGTAAAGCAGTGTGCTTTAAACAGCTTATAAAAGTGTGATTATTCAATAAAAGTATTTTGCTTGATATAAATGAGCCAAGAGCCACTCAACTGTACATAATTTATAAAAGCACTAAAAACAAGATAAGTTGATCAATAAGCCCTCCAGCCAGTAAAGGTACATGCATAAATCTCAAGTGTCTACCCAAACTAAACAGATCAGGCTACCTCTCAGTGCACTAGATAGAAAACCCACTGACCTCTTGGTGCAAAAACAAATGCTTACTGGAGTGTGAAAACACACTATTTTATCCAACAGCTTGCTAGATAATGAATTCAAGGCAAGTAAATCAGTTTAGCAGACAATCAGAGACAAAATGCACTTTTTCAATATAAGCACAAGGAAAGGCAAATAAATAATTCAAGATATCAACAGCAGTGTAGAAAGGGAGGAGGAGCTTATTAAGCCCAATTTACAGTGGGGGTGGGCATCTTGAAATCACCTGGTTTAAAAAGAAGATCAGCAAATGGGAGAATGGGTGGGGAAAACTATCAGGGAATCACCAGCACTGCTTTAGTTTATGCAGGCTTGAAATATTTCCAGGAAAAAGACAGAGGCCTAGAAATTAACAGTGTATTTAATTATCACTCAAGAAACAATTTAACCAATAGAAAAAAAAACATGTGAAATGTGCAGCCTAGATAATTTAAGTGTCTGTCACATTGAACAAAAACAGCAGGCTAAGTAGATTTCTTAAAACGGAAAACAAAATGGAGCATGTAAAACAGAAAGCAGCTCTATCACATGCAGACAAAAAAAGTATATGTTTTCTTTCCTCACTCAGCAAGGAATCACCAGCAGTGTTTTAGTTTATGCAGGCTTGAAGTCTTTTCAGCAATTTAATTCACCTTCCTTGTTGTATTATTGTATTAAATTATATTCCTTGGATAATTCAGCACCACTTGTTAGGATGTGTTTTAAATTTGTAGTTTTGAACATTCTTCCAGTAAGTTGTATTTATTTATTTATTTGTTTTATTGACATTTGTTAACCAGGTTTCTTCAGCTGGGCCAGAGACCCATTTTCAATGGAGACCTGAGGAGAAAAGCTCCAGTTACAAGCAGTTTACAATACACAGAAATTCAATTTACAATCTGTACAATACACATACATAGAAACTGACATTGTAGGATAAGAAATAATGAGTAAGGTAAAACACATCAGAAAGTAGTTTTTTTTTTTTTTTGGACATGTTCAGTGAAATACTACTGTCGGAGCAATTTATAAAAAGTTTGAGGAGAAGTATAATTGTGAGATGTGAGAGATGAGAATACAAGTATAAGGTGGAAAACAGGGCAGAAGGTAGATTAAGATGCAAAGGCAAGAGGGAAAAAAATTGGAAAAAGATAAGGGTAAAAGATAGTAGTGGAGTTAGGTAGGATCCTGATGTGCAAGTTTTGGAGTTAAGTAAGTGAAGTCTGAGTTATTTTTTAAAGTGTGTAGGGTGGGTAATGGAGCATATGTGTGTTAGAAGTTTATTCCATGCTTGGGATATGGAGGATTTGTACAGTAGTTTCCTGATAGTTCTCTTAGGTTGGTTAATGTCTAGGAGTTACTGGTTTGAGGTGCGGAGAGTGCAGTTGGGAGTATAGGTTGATAATAAGGAGAAGAGAGCAGGGCAGGAGGATGGTTTGAGTAGTATGGAGTGAGTGATTTGAAATTGTGATTGAAGGAGTTGTTTTGTAAGTTCCAGCCATTGTAGAGAGTTGAGTGCAAGGCAATGGTGAGAGTTATAAGGGGTGTTTGTGACAAATCTTGCTATTTTGTGGTATGTTTGTTAGAGTTTGGCCAGGGGTGGATGGACTGAATGTTAGTTAGGATTGGGGTGGCATAGAAAAGGGAGGGGAGTAGAAGAGCTTGTGCTAGAGAGAGTCTAACATTAGAAGTCAGGAACTAATAGTTCTGAGAAAGGAAACTCAATTTTTGGTGAGTTTTTTTATACCTTGAAGGATATTAAATTTAAGTTTACCGTCAATGATGGTACCTAGAAGCTTAGTGTGGGAGTCAAGTTGTATGGTGGTGTTGGAGGATGTGATGACAAAGGAAGATTTAAGGTGAGAGAGAGAACGAAGAAAGAATAGCAGGAGTTTGTTTTTTGTGGGTTTAGGATGAGTCAATTATCAGACAGTCACTTTTCAATAGATAGAAATGTGTCTTGGGTAACAATGTGAAGGTCAGAGATATTGCTGGAAGTGCAGATAAGAGTTATGTCATCAGTGTACTGAACTAGAGTAGATTGTTTGCAGGAAATATGAAGTTCATTTGTAAAGATGTTAAACAGGAGGGGACCCAAGATGGAACCTTGTGGCACCCTAGTAGACACTGGAAGGTAACGTGAGCAGGAGGAGAGCCATTGAACAGATTGTTGCCTATGAGACAAGTAGCTAGAGAAAAAGGCTAAGGTGGAAGCAGATAGACAGAGGTTAGCAAGTTTAGATAGCAGTAAAGGATGAGAGACAGCGTCAAAGGCTTTGGAGAAGTCAAGGAAATGACAGGGTATGAGGTGATTGTTATCACAGGCCTCAGCTACAGTATGTGTACATGATAAGAGGGCTGTAACAGTGCTGTTGTTGGGGTGGAAGCCATGTTGAGTGGGTCTGAGAAGGTTCTGTTGGAGGACATAGTTTAGGAGCTGAGTATGTATACATTTTTCGAATATTTTGGAGAGAGTTGAGAGAATGACAATTGGTAGAAAATTAGATGAGTCAGTGAAATTTTCCCCCTTATGAAGGGGGGTGGTGAAGAAGGACTTCCAAATCTCTGGCACTGTTGCCTCCTGAATATATCTTTTGATTAATGGGGATACAAGGTAGGCTATGGATCCTGTGGCTAGTTTGAGGACAGTGGGTGGGAGATTGTCAGAAGAGGGAGAGCAGGGTTTAAGCTTCAGTTGGAGTGATTTAATGTAAGCAGTAGGAACTGGTTGAAATGTGAAGAGGCCATTGTTGTGAGGGTTGGGAGGGGTACAGGGGGTATATATGTTGGAGTTTGAGGGTGTAAGTTTCTTGACAGTGTCAATGAAGTGTCTATTGAGAAGGCTGTCAATTTCTAGAGAAGTGTTATTTGGGAAAGAGGAGGGATTGAAAGGTCATTCAGGACTGAGTAGGTTATTTAAGGTAGTCCAGAATCTCCATAGATTGGTTTTGCTATTAATCTGTGGAGAGTTAAAATACGATTTTTTTGTCACTGCTGATATGTCTTTTAAAAAGGTTGCAAAGTTCTTTGTACTTTTGTAACAGGGGAGGATCTTTGGTCTTAGTCCAGGCTTTCCAAGTACTATCACGTTTATGCATGAGGGATCTCATTTCCTTAGAAAGCCAGGGAGCATAATTGGATTTGGTTCTAATTCTCCTGGCAGGAGTAAGGGAGTTAAGGGTATCTAGGAATATTTTGTTAAATTTAAGCACTGCTTCATTGAGAGGGATCTGTTTGAGGATGGACCAGTCAATACTAGAGAGAATTGAACTGAGCTGGATGGTATTAAAGTTGTAGAGTTTGCGACAGTCCCTATACGAGTGGGGTTTAGGTACTTGGGTAGTGTGTCATAGGATGGAAATAGGAAGATGGTCACTTAATGAGTTTGATAAGGTAATTGGACTATGGTAAAGGCTAGGAGAGTTAATGAGGATCCAGCCTATGGTAGAGTTGGAAGAAGAAGTACTGTGCAAGCAGGTGGGAGATGTTATCAGTTGGTGGAAACCATGTAGATCAAAGCTAAGTTGTGAAGAGTCAGTAGCAGGTTTGGTCCAGTTGATGCTAACATCACAGAGGATGAGGATTTTGTATGCTATACTGTGTGAGAACCAGGATAGAATAGAGTTCCAGGTTTGGAATATTCTCTCCTGTGGGATATATATGGAGGTAATGACAAATCTCTTGTGAGGGTTTAGATGGCAATTAAGGATGATAAGTCAGATGGGTGGAAGTCTGGAGTAGGGATGGTGATAGGTGAAAGGTTAAGGCTATCAGAATATAGGATGGCAATGTCGCCACCTTTTTTAGAAATTCTATCATATCGGTAGATATTATAGCTGGTTGAAAGTATTTCTTTGTTTGTTATGTGGGGCTTTAGCCAAGTTTATGATAAGGCTAGGATTCGAGGGGTGGTTTGAGCAATCCAGGAATGTAGCTCAGTTATTTTGTTAGAGAGGTTTTGAATATTTAGGGAATAGATAGAGTGTTTTTTGTGTAGTGAAGTTTGGAGGGAATATGAGGAAGGTGCGATAGGTAGGGAGATGGGAGGTGGTGGAGAATGGGATATGGGGTGTAGGGTTATGGGAAGGGGAGGGGGGCCTTGACTGGGGTGGATATTGCCAGCTAGCAGTAAGGTACTAGGAAGTGAAGTAAACTTAGTTTGTAACACAAGATGGTAGTGTGGTTTTGGTTTGGTTTTATAGTAGACAGGGTAGTCCTCTAATATAGTTAGTTTATGAAAGTAGTTAATGGACAAGTTGAAGAGAGATGGGGAGATTAAGTAGAAGTGATGAAACAAAATGTATGACCCAATAATGACATAACTACCCATTTCAGAAAATTTTAACTTTAAAATGAAACTCAAACTTCTGCCACTGTAACCATCATCAGTCAATAAGCACAATCTCTGCAGAAGTAAAAGTCATCCAAATAATTCAAAATTAAAAAGATATGTTACTAATGATGAGGTTGCTACTGGTAAACAACTTTACATTTCAGTGTTTCATCTACAAATTCAGTGTCTGCTGCCCTTGAAGAATTAATTGCCTATGTTACATTAAAAAATGGTAAGCTGGTAATATTGCAATAGGGAATGACTGACAAACTGACAGCAAGTTCATCCATACCCGGAATCTCATACAAAGGAATACACACTCAGGAGTGCAGAACTCCTATCCCCCCTTAACTCATTACATCCAAGTGATGCCTCCAGGTGCATATGCAGTTAACTCCTACTGACACCTCTAGGCATCAAATATTGCTTGTTCATGTTTGCATCAACAATTCCAAAACCATGTTATATACAAGGTTTTATAAGATGTCATCTTAAAGCTTTCACAATAGCAAACTAAAGTGCATTAGTATTTGCCTCTGTCTAGTGCAAGTAAAGAGATATTAACTGTTGTTTTTATGATATCTATATTAATTAATTTTCACGTTACTAAATATCTCAAGAACCAAGTAACACAGACAGAACTCCTTAGCCTCATATGAAAGATCTCAGCTAGATAAATAAAATGCTGCTGACAGTATGTGTGTAAGTTGAGTGGTCAGTGAGATATTGTAAGTTGTTTACAAAATATTACAAATGTAATAGTTACTGTGTTTACTGTGACTTATAAAATTCAGTTTAAGACCTAGTACCTGAAGAATACTACCACTATAAAAATAGTTTGTGCTGAAGGGTTTGCCATTTATCCTACCTTCATAACCCCTATGGTTCCAGAGATATGAACATTTGTTTGAAATATGAGGGCATAATTTGAGTCTGTCAAAAGGCTTAAGCTCTGCCCATTGAGGTTGTAGTGCGAACTTCCTGAGCTCCATTGGAGTGAATGAGTTAAAATGCACCACATAATCAGCAATCAAAAGGGCACTGCAATATCAACAATCCATCTACATAGTGCAGGAGTAGAATCCAAAGACTTCTGCACCAAAGGCAATTATGCTACCAACAATACTTTCAAACTATACAGCACAAACAGTGACTGCTGTTTTATAAACAAAGCAGTTAGCTGTGCATTGAAAACAGACTTAGCATGAGCAGCAGTAAAGTTATCTTCCTTTGAAACTCACAATTCCCTGAAAATATACTGAAACTGAAACTCACAATTCCTTCAGCAGCCTGGTAGTTGGTGTAGCAGATTCAGGCTCTTGTCTCCTGTAACCAGGTTACAGGATCAAATCTGATAAAGTTAAATTTCTAATCCCCTTAACTAAGGCATTACGCACCATACCTTTCAACTTCTTACTGCAAGAAATCTGGAAAAACTTAAAAATAATAGGGATACAAAGGCCCAAAAACAGATTTTATATATATTGCTCTTTTTAACTTAGAAAGTTGCTAGAATATTAGGATTTGTGTTACCATGCATTTTCTGAAGGATATGAAATCTGAAGACCATATAACTTTAGTCAAATGAGCCCTTAAAAACCATGTCCCAAGCTAGTATTTAGCTTTAGAAATAAACAGACAAGAACAGAACTGAAAATCTGATATGTCCACAGCAATTAATTTATTGCATGCCTCTTATAACAGCCTCTCATAGGTCATAGGAATTCTACAAGTCCTGCTCATGTTAAATGGACATCATTAGATTGGTATAGTTCTTGTCTCTTCACTTGTGTGGAGAGATAATGGACAGCAGTGCCACCCACATCCTCCAAAAAGGATGCCACAAAACCATTGCTTGACCAATGAAGCTTCACTCTAGACCTTTCATTGACCTCACATCCCTCCGCAATAGTAGTTTCATGACATCTGAACAAACCAACTGAATTTGTGGCCACAAATAGAGGGACTCAGGGGCTGGGGGTTGTCATAATAGTTAAAGTGCTTGCCTCACAAATACAAGCTACAAGGTTATTCTTAGGGATTAGGGGTTGGCATAGTGGTTAAGGTGTTTGACTCATAGATGAGAGATGCAAGGTTTGATTCTCACCAAGGGAAATTGGCTAGGCTTAAAAAGCTCACAAGAAAAGTTAGCATAGTACTTACCTATGAACCTATTTCCGCCTTTTGCATTATTCTATATCTGACATTCTATGGTGGTGAAATGGCCATGCAAGTTTCTCAATGGACTGACCTATCTGTGTTTGTCGTCGGTAAATGTGAAAGAGTGTAGGTACTTCATTTATTTATATCTTTAACATTATCCACATATTTACACACACACACACACACACACACACACACACACACACATATATATATATATATATATATATATATATATATATATATATATTGACTAATGTATACAAGTGTTTAAAGTAGTTTTTATTTTCATGTTTCTAAACCTCGATCTAATATTCAAATGTACACGTTTCTTACTTTGACCCCCCCCCCATTTTTTTCCATAACCATAGTCTATTCTTTTAATAATAATGACAATGTACAGGTTCCATTAAACATAATTTTGTTAATTCTTAGATTCCATAGTACCCATGCTACATAAACACTTTTTATCAAAGCCTATTATTTTTTTATGTTCTCACATTAAACTTATTCAATTATATCCACATTTATACTGTCCTTATCCATAAAGTTTCAAAAAAAATATCTCTAAATAATTTATACCACAATTTTTTTAACTCTCTCACATTTAAAAAAAAAAATTGTTTTATTTTTTCTTCATCACCACAATACAAACATACCCCCAGATTTACTAAACTAGTCCTGCACGTAACGGCAGTTTAAGAGTAGGATGGCAGAGCACCATGCATATTAATGAAGGTGTGCTGCCTGAGCTCCAAATCCTACACTGAGTGTGGACGAGTGCAGGGTGTGTGTCTGAGAGCAGAGCTCTCAGAATAAACATGCCCCTGCAAAACAGAACAAAAGAAAGTGTAAATAAATGAGCGAGACCGCTCATAGGTGTTCGCATATCCCCACCAACAGTCCCTATGTGTTCAACAGCAACAGTACATTGAAATAAAATGAAGAAACCATTGTATTTATTTTTTCAAAACCCCGAGTACAGCTAACCATAGGTGCGCGGGTTTGCCCATCGCTTAGCTATGATTAAAGCAGCTGAAAAAGCTGAAGAGGATAACAAGGAATATATATGCAAATGAAGCAGCACAGCAATAGTGTAGTGGTTAGAGCATCCACCAATGAACAGGCATTACTGGTTCTAGTCCCACTGCAGCACATATCATTTTCCATGTGAAATCTGTATATGAACATATTTCTACATCCTTTTGCCGTATAACCTACATAATAACATTTAAATATGAACTGGAGTACTGCATGAAATGCACATGTGAAGTGTCAGTGTCATAATGAATAAGGCACTAGTAAGCAGGTTTATGCACAAGCAGTAAGTGTGTCTAAGTGCATTTGCATGGGGTAAGCATTACCTACACAGATTAAGCAAAGTAGAAGCTAACTGAGTGTAAGAAGCTGTAACCGGAGGTTAGCGGTGTTTACCATCGCGCAAACCCGTGCAAACCCGCCTACAACTACTTTAAAGTGCCTTAATCACTCTGGATCCAACGGCCCATGTTCTGCCCAGCAACAAAATAAACTGCCTCTGCAAGGCTCAAACTCAGGACCCTGTACAATATAGTCACAGTAGTTAACCACTAAGCCATCATAGCAATAAATATGCATGAGGTATCAGCAAACTAATTCCCACCACAGGAAAATCAAACCAAACATGTCAACTGAATATATGTACAGTGTGAAGTGGTATAACCTGCTACATAACATAAATATGTGAACTGGAGTACTACAGTAAGGCGAAATGTGAGGTGTTATTTCAATAAAGTGTTGAAGTTCTCAGGACCCCATAAAGCGTATGTACACATGAATCAAGGATACAAGGCACATATATAACATGTAATGAAGAAGACATCAATGTCAAAAGGCAAATATCATGCAAATTGAATATGAAGTACTACTAAACGTTGCACAGCACTGCTACCCAGATGACTGGCAGGATACTACCAGTGGGAGAAACAGTGTCAACCTGAAAAGTCTAATCTTAAACAAACGCATGCTCATCCCTAGCAAAACAACCCCAAACATTCTGCTAAAAAGAATCCACAGGGTAACATACCATGCCTTACAGGTAAGCAAAGAATGATATGTATGTTCGCGGACTGAATGTGAGGGAACCCGAAGATCTATGGGGTGAGACAACTTGCATGATGGGTCCTGAGAAGTGGAGAGTGAGCAATGTGTAGTGGTGTGGTGAGATTCGGATGGAACCTGTAGGAAGAATGATTGATGTGGAGGAGGGAGGGGGTGGAGGGAATGATGGGTAAGACATTATGGGCCGAGGCGTGCTGGGGTTGGACAGACCCGTTCTAATGGGACCGCCCCATGGATGTAAGCGAGAAAGGGGGGGCAGGAAGGTAACTGAGACATACCATTTCCCATGGCAAAGCACATTATGAGTAATATCTATGTTAATAAACCCATGGATAACATATATATATGACCTAGAGTACTGATGCCACGAAAGAACACACACACACACACACACACACACACACACACACACACACATATATATATATATATATATATATATATATATATATATATATATATATATATATATATATATACATACCTAGAGTACTGCAGCAAATTCACATGTGAGGTGTCAGTATCATCATGCATAAAGCAGTAGTTAGGTTAAGCAGCAAGAAGCAGTAGTAGGCATATGTCCGCACTAGTAAACAAGTTTAAGGCCATACATCCACATGTCGTTAGATATATACAGCAATATGTATATATATATATATATATATATATATATATATATATATATAGGTATGCAGACATATACAGATATATAAGTATATATATATATGTGTGTGTGTGCGTAGATATACACAGACATAGACCTATCACAGGAAATAGCACCCAAGAATGACATATGTTCACAGGCTAGGCCAATGGAGGTGAGGGGCCCAAGCAAGAAACTTGTAACATGTAGCATGACCTCCCCCCCCCCCAGCCGGACAGAGGAAATATACAAACAAACCTACAAACAATGTAAACAGTCCACTGCTCCCCAGACCACAGGCAGGATATAACCAGGGGGGGACACAGTGGACCCGTGAAATCTAATCTTGGAACAGAGCCAGGAGCTTCCCTTGCGGGACACTCCAAAAATTGTCATAATATGGGAGGAAGCCAGTGCGACGACCTATCCAAGTGGGGTGTGTACATACCCAGAATACAAGGATGGGAAAGCCTGATGACCCATGGGTTGAGACAATGTGCGAGATGGGTCCCGTGAAGTGGAGAGTGGGCAGTGTGTAAAAGTATGTTCAGACCCGACCTGCACCCAGAGTAAGGATGAGTGCTGTAGATGAGGTGCAGGTGGTGGAACTATGGGTAGCTAGTTATGGGTCTAGGCGTGCAGGTGTTTCCTGGAGTGGGTCTATACGGACAACCACAGGGATGTAAGCAATAGTGTTTATTGGGCAGAGGTGCCACCCAATGAGCAGCCACACCCGCTACCAGTCCCACTACAGCAAAGTCTAATTTACATGGTAAAGAACAGAATAACCAGATGTAGTTGTGTATATGTAGCAGTATGTGTGTGTATATCTGGCCATAGCTGCATGGAGATATGCCTCTCCCCTCCATAGTACAAATGTATACATACAGAGACAGAATACATATAAATACCCACATATAGATATATACATATGCAGACACCCATACATCCATATGACATTAGATATATATATATATATATATATATATATATATATATATATATATATATATATATATATATATATATATATATATATATATATATATATATATATACATATATATGTATACATACATATACAGATATATATGTATATAGTTATGTATATATATATATATATATATATATATATATATATATATATATGTGTGTGTGTGTGTGTGTGTGTGTGTGTGTGTGTGTGTGTGTGTATATAGCTAGGATATGATACAGCAGTTATGAATTACATATGTTCACAGGCAGTGCAAATGGGGGTGAGGGGTCCAATCAACAAACGTGTAACACGTAGCATCGCCCCCCCCCCAGCTAGACCGGTGAAACATACAGACAAACAATAAAAGTAAAAAAAACACTGCTTCCCGGACTACAGGCAGGATACTACCAGTGGGAGAGTCCTGCCAAGTCTAATCTTGAAACAAAGACATGTATGTCCCTTGTGGGACATCCAAAAATTCAATGATATTTGGGTCTCCTGTCAGTACACCGATGTCCAATGGCAGGCCACTCATGTTCCCAGTTTACAAGGTAGGGGAAGCCTGATGATCCATGGGGAGGGACAACATACGGGATGGGTCCCGAGAAGTGGGGAGTGGGTATTGTGTACTGGTGGGCCAGACACGACCTGCACTCGGAGTAAGGAAGAGTGCCAAAGAGGATGTGCAGTTTGGGAACTATGGGTATGAAATTATGGGCTTAGCTGTGCAGGTGTTGGCTGGAGTGGGTCTATGTGGACTGCCCCAGGGATGTAAACAATAGTGTGCATTGGCTGGGCCACCACCCAACGGGCAGCCACTCTCACTACTTGTCCCACTGCAGCACAGTCTATTTTACATGACAAAGAATGGAATAACCAGATGTAGATGGAAAAATGTAGAGGTGTGCGTGTATACATATATATATATATATATATATATATATATATATATATATATATATATATACCCATACCTACATGGAGATAAACCTCCCCCTCTCCGTAGTACAAATGTGTACATACAGAGACAGAATATATTTAAATACCCACATATAGATATGTACATATGCAGACACCTATACATCCATATGCCGTTAGGCACATACATATATATATGTATATATATATATATATATATATATATATATATATATATATATATATACAGCAATATATATATGTATGCATACATATACAGATATATATATCTATATGTATATATAGATATGTGTAGAAATATATATGTATATATGCGTGTAAACATACACACATATATATATATATATATATATATATATAGCTAGCATATTCATTGATTTATTGATTTAATTTACATATGTTAACTGGGTAAGTCTGGCTGAGCTTTTGGCTCATTTACAGCAGAGACCAGGGGAGAAAAGCTCCTCAGGACTAGAAAACAATTTATTAAATAGTAGTATACAGCAGATATAGATATGCATATAAATATATGTATATATATATATATATATATATATATATATATATATATATATATATATATATATATATATATATATATATATATATATATATATATCGAGATATATATATAGATATGATACAGCAGTTAAGAATTACATATGTACACAGGCCGTGCCAATGGGGTGAGGGGTCCAATCAACAAACATGTAACATGTAGCATCATCTCCCTTCAGCTAGACAGGTGAAACATACAAACACATGATACAAGTAAACACACCACTGCTTCCCAGACCACAGGCAGGATACTACCAGTGGGAGAGACCTGGCAAGTCTAATCATGAAACAAAGACATCAATGTCCCTTGCGGGACACCTCAAAAATTGATGATGATCGGAGTCAGTCCCTGTGACGATTTATCTATCCAGGCTGTGTACGTACACGGGCCAGTAGGTTGGACAAGCCTGATGACTCATGGGTTGAGACAACGTACGACATGGGTCCCGAGACGTGGAGAGTGGGCAGTGTGTAGTGGTGTGATTAGACCCCCACCTGCACCCACAGTAAGGATGAGTGCTGTAGAGGAGGGGCAGGTGGGGGAACTATGAGTATGCATTTATGGGCCTAGGTGTGTAGGTGTTGGCTGGCACAGTTGTATACGGACCACCCTAGGGATGTAAGTAATATTGCGAATTGGGCAGAGCTTCCACCCATACCTCTCAACCTCTAACAGCAAAACCACTGGACAGAACCTAAACCATTAGGGGGACAAATAGGGACAGAAATTAGATATTCCACTTACAACCTTAGAAAGCTGATTGAATAATAGGGTTTGGATTAGCATGACTCGTCTGAAGGATGTGGAGTCTTAAACCAAAATACTTGTCTGTATTTAATGACTTCAGTTCCCATGTATTTGCCAGACAGGTGCAGATTGTAAGAGGAACACACCAATATTATGAAGCAAACTCTGGACAGTCTGCGGAATCTGTACAGTCAACAGGTATGCTTTCGCCTAACGGGCAGCCATTCCCGATATGGGTCCCACCCCAGCACAGTCCAGTTTACATGGCAAAGTACGGTATAACCATATGTGTTGTTGCATAACCCACTACACAACACCTACGAACACATGGTCGCAGCACCCCACTGTAGGCATGTAAGCCAATCTTATTGGCATCACAAGGTAGTATTGTAGTCCTCACCCCCACCCAGGCGTATGAGTGTCCAACGCAAACACCAAATGCAATGTATATGCACAGTTGTTGTCATAGACAACATGACCAGCTGTGGACCTTCCCTGTAGCCGTCCTGCACATCCCTGGAAAATTCCCCTACTAACTACCTCCTTTGTGCCCCATGCACACAATGTACCTATCAGCCCCTGTTCCATTTCTATTAATGTTTAAGGTTACACGTAGTTGACACTCTCTTCCCCCACTATATTGCCAGTATCTGGAACCCCAACCCACATGTAGTATCACAGCTGTCCCACAGAACACATGTAACTAACACATGAAGGAACATCACAAGCACACCTGGAGCAGCACAGGCTCACCACCTTGCAAAACCCTCCCCCACCTCACACTCTATACAACTACATCAACTAATGATACCAACACCTCTTGTCCTGCCTTGCATACAAATCCCAACATCTGACAAATCTTCCCTATTGCTCCCCATCCAATTATACCTACAGGCTAATTTACAGTTACAATGTCACCCCCACTACCTACTTACCTACTCCTTACCTATTCCCCTCTACTGTACCACACAGGTATGTAATAACCACCCCTACTCTGAATACCTGCATGTCACCTATCCAGACCTGTGAAACAGGAATCCAACTTCACCTTAAACTGACCTTTGTCAACAGTCATACATGACATGTAACCCTGACCTAAGCATGGATAATACTGACATTTTAATGTAAACTAAGCATGAAGAATGGGGAACGTAGCTATGTTATGTCTGTTACCCTCCATGAATGTGAACACCCCAGTATTAATTGGAATAAGTAGCTGGGGTCAATGTGGAGCTCTACACCCTAGGCCACCACTGACAATGGATAAGCATACAGTCCAATTGCCCTGGTTGACAAAAGTGAACAAAATGCACGATGTTGCATGTGTGTATGTGAGAGCAAGCGGGTATAAGCCTGTTTGGCCGCCGGTATGTGATTACCACACTGGTGAAGCAAGGTAGAGGGTAACTCAGTGCAAGATGCCGCTACCTGAGCTCAGTAATGCTGTGCTTCGTGCAAACCAGCGCATACCTGCCTACAAATGTTCTATAGTTGCTTAGTCATGCTGTAGCCAACAGCTGTTGTTGTGGCCATTAACAAAATAACCAGCACTGCCAGGTTGCAAACCACTCACCCTGCACACTATAGTCAACATGAGTTCCACTAAGCCATGGCGGATACACATTCAGTTGCTGTGATCACAAACATATCATCCAGCACAGTCATCCAACAGTATATGAAATGTATATAAGTGTGTAGATTAATACGAGAACACGTGTCCATTGCTCAACCACAGTATTATGAGCAGTCTATGTGCAGCACATAACAGTGCCATTCCAATCATACTGTGAGAACAGTAGTCCTGCATAATACCAAAGGGAATAATGATATAAGGTGCACACCATGGGGGCATGCGAGCATGCTTCATTCACAGTATGTCACACCTGGGGCATTGGTTCCGTGGAATCGGGAGATGAGGCTGGCCAGGTGTGTGAGCAAATTGATGCTGCACAATACCCTGGCAGGATGCTACCAGTGAGAAAAACACTCTAGACCAGCTAGGTCTATTCTTGACACTCACATTGATGTCACCAGCAGTATTGGAGGAGGATCAAGGGAAGGCTAGTACGTACATGGACTAAACGGATGAAGAGCCTGCAGATGCTTGGGTGGGGACAGTATACTGGAGGTGTACCGAGATGTGCAGAGAGGGAAATGTGTGGAGGTGTGGTATGGCAGGGCTAGCAACTGGGGAATGGATGGATGCTGTATACGTGGAGATCGGGGGCCGGGGGAAGGGAACATGGGTATTTCATTATGGTAGACATATGCAAATAAAGCAGAACAGCAACAGTGTAGTGGCCAGAGCATCCGCCTAACGCGCACGCATTCCCTGGTTGAGTCCCACTGCAGCACATCCTATTTTTCATGTGAAATTCATATGTTAACATTGTTGTGCTGTATAACCTACTAAATTAAATTTATATTTGCACAGGAGTACTGCCTGAAATGCACATGTGAAGTGTCATAATGACTAAGGCACTAGTAAGCATGTGTAAGAACATAACAGCAGCAGTACGCATGATTAAGCAGGTGTAAGTGTGTGTGCATGTATTTGCATGGGGGTAATCATTGCCTACATAGATTGAGCTAAGAAGATGCTAGCTGAGTGTAAGGAAACGCAGCCAGAGGTTAGCATTGCGAACCCGCGCACACCCGCGTACAACTGCTCAAATGTCCCTAACTCACTCTGTATCCGAAAGCCGGTGTTCTGCCCTGAAACAAAATATACAGCCTCTGCAAGGCCCACACCCAGGACCAGGCACATCATACACTACATGATTTGCCAGTAAACCATGGCAGATGTACATAACCACTCATTTCACATACATATCATCCAGCACAATCAGTCAACAGCACAGGAAATGTAGTAGTAACACACCACACAACCTCTTAATGCATGTATCCCAGAGATAGTGCGCAATAATGTGGGTACATATAGGTCATATATCTGTCATATCTTGCTCTAATACACTTAAAACATTGTAAGGTACGCAGTTATATGCAGTAGAACACATATATTGAAGGAGATGATATGTCTGAAACACATACGTGTTGGCATGAATGACTGACCTCAGTCCTAAGGTCATCCATGTCAATTGCCAAGATAATGAGGTACAGGCCACACATATAGGCCGAACATGCAAGGACATATAGACAGATATACATCTGTAAATGTAGACAGATAGACAGCTATAGGTATATATGTGGGTGTATGTATGACTCACAAATAACCATATAACAGCAATCGTACACAGATAGATTAATATGTTCAGTGTATATATATATATATATATATATATATATATATATATATATATATATATATGAATACATATACATAGCTAGAGCTATATCAATGTCCAGTTCTATCCCTCTATATATGGGGGTTTCACACACATATCTATCTATATATATATATATATATATATATATATATATATATATATATATATATATATATGTGTGTGTGTGTGTGTGTATGTGTGTGTATATACAGATAAACATGTGTATACGATTTCCACATGGGAACAGACTCCTGGCCCACTCCGTACTACATAACAGACCATGAGCACTGTTAATGGGGGTGGGGGCACAAATGAGGGTCACCTGGTAATTACTGCTATGTAACCCCCCAGCCCTAACGGGTATGCTGTGCAATCCAATATCCAGCACATGCAGTACTTGACAGCAGGACCCACCACAACACAGCTACAATGCTCCAACAGTAATCCAAGTCACCTGTACATGTCAGGGCAATATCTGTAACATATCATGCAGATAGGACATTGTACCGCAGGGAATGTACTATGTTGAAGGGGTACACATTACAAAGTTACAGATATGCATACACATCCATACATTGACAATCATGTGCAGGTATATATATAAATTGGTAATATATATATATATATATATATATATATATATATATATATATATATATATATATATATATATATATACATATATAAGATATTTGGGATATATGGGTACATACACATATACACAGACAAAGGGTATTAGTAGCCATACATATGTAAAAGTAGTGTGGACATACTGGGTGAAATGTATATCCTCAGCCACAAGCCCTGTAACTGGTACCTGTGACATGTGTGGTGTGGCAACCAGCCTCACAAAGGGGATACATACATTGCAAATATACCCAATCACAATTCAAAGGACATGACACAACACACAGGTATGTATACACAGGCAACCTTTATTTGTGTACCATACAATAATGTATGCCATTACTGACAGCACATATATGTTGATGTATATAACAAGTGATGGATGCAAGGCCCAAAACAGTAGATGCAGACAGTGCGGATATATAACATACTATGGTGTCCAGGCTAAGCCCTGAAATTCGTTCAACAGTTGACAAAGGGTTTGCCTTCACGATACGTAACAATCAACAATATCAGATGTAGTTCAGCAGCCCCCAGTTACACCCTGTAGTGAAGCCATAGGGGAACAATTATTACTTGTCGTAATGTCAATGTATCTGTCATATGTATGGACCCTGACCAACAAATGTTGTGGGAGTCCACGTTATGACTGTGATGATAGTAGGAATGCTAGCAGTAATTAATGATAGGCTGTTACCTAACAACCCCTAACCGTATCACAGCAGGACAAAGCCTGCCATATATGTGGAGAACAAAGGCAGAAATACAGGGCCATACTCAAAATATTGATGTTACGTACCCTGGAACATGCTGGTGTTACAGGATGTGTTGCGACATGCCCTTATGCAGGAATAAGATATCAGGGCACAAATGGATATAGCCATGTACTGCTAGAACACAACCCACACACTGCCAGTGTAATATCCGACACAGGACCTGTGTGGTGGACAGACAACACATGATAGGCACACCTCTGTCCAGCTAGAGGATAGGCCCACAGTAGTGAGCTATGCAGACAGACTGCAGTCCATGGTAAACTAGTATGTACACACACACACACACACACACACACACACACACACACACACACACACACACACACACACACACACACACTGTAACACCAGTACTATGCAAAGCATTAAACCACTCTATTCACAGTCTGTCTGTATGTCCTGATCCTCGTGCATATATGTGGCTGCCCTGAGTGTGCAAGTTCTCCTGTAAGAAGTATTGCTATCTGCTGTCTGTAACATTGATGCCCACACACAGGAAGGATGTCCATCACACAGGGAATGTACAGGGAATAAGCCCACATGATGTATAGATTCATAGTGAGTGGTTGCCATGACAGTGGTAATTGGAAGTACTAGACATGTGTACTCATATATATATATATATATATATATATATTGCTATAAGTGCATGTCCATATAGTCCCACCATATGTCCTGGACATGGAGTATAGCCCTACCCCAGCCTTTATAGTCCCAATTTCGTAGTGCAAGGGGATGTCTGGTATGTATAGCTGGTATATTAATAGAAATTTGCTACTGTCATTGGGATTGCTGTCACAGACATGGTGTGTGTGTGGAAGGTGACATCTGCTCATAATATGTGTGCCACTGGATACTGACAGACATCCTAGGGTTATTATGGTACAGTACCTGCATATACAGCAGGCTCAACAGCCATGTCACAGCACAGGGTAGGATACACCTCTGTGACAGTGCATAACCACAATCAGTGTGAACACAGCCACAGACACATATGGTACGCTAGCATAATAGTACAGTATATGGGCTATCTGTCCTACCCCATCCTCATAGGTGCCACTCACAGAATAACCCTACATATACTGGGCTGCTACACAGTCTGGTCTGATGGCTGTCTGTGGTATGGGACATGTGTGTGTATAGCCCTACAAACATGTAAGGTAAGATGGTACCATACAGTGCGGCAGCATGTAACATCAGATAGAAGGGGAGCTAGAACAATGACATCTACCACAGTCTGTACACAGGCCATAGTACATACTAGCAATACACACACTGCCGACATTCATCATCACTACATAGACCTCAGTACTGTACAAACATCCACAGAATGTCCAGGTTATGGCATTAAATGTAACCCATACTGTACATGACATGTGGAGCACTCTGATATATCACTGTCTTGTTATCACATATGATGACAGTATTTATGGTATACAGCACATATGCACCATTTCATGCACAACATATGTACAAAGGTTGACAGAGGTGTGGCTGACAGCACACACACAGGGCCAGTATAGACATGTTGCTGTGATACCCTCATTAATCTAACATTGTAATGGGGTTTGTTGCAACATATGTCCAGTGAGGGATATGTAGTCAATAACTTTCACGCCTTCACCATCAACAGACTGCAATCCTCACACTACCTTTGGCATTCCACAGATAGATGCATCATGGCTAACACATGAAACCAAAGGCACAACACTGCTCTGTCTGCAGATGACCCTGCAGATGGGGATTCCTGATATACATGGAACTGACATGGCAGGTATTGCCACATGCACGACAGGCATATACAGACAAACACTGTTAATCCAACATTACTCCATATGCAGTATAGCAGCACTTGCAGTCTGTAGTCATGTCACATTGCCCTCCTGTTTGTTGCCCTCTTTCCACAGTGTATGTTGTTAGAGGTAAATCCCCAACTCATCTGAAATGCTGTTTACCAAACGACAGTTCTAGCTCCTGCTCACAGTGACAGACAAGGGCCCACACCACCAGGATGTTCCCAGGTATTGGAGTGCGTTTCCTTGCAATTGGCTATGGGAATGTTACCATACCTGTTCCACATGCAATTGGCTAGGGAAGGGCTGCAATTTGTGCAGAGACCATCAGCTGATCATGAGCATTACTTAAAATACACATGCTGCTGCCTAAGCAATGCAGGTGTGGGCTTCCACATCCACCTGAGAGGGAGTGGGGGAGGCAGACAGAGGCGAATACATGTCAGGGATGGGTGGGAGGGTAAAACTGATGCACCTACCAGCACAGGGTTTCAAACCCTCAACAGCTATGTAGTGCTATCACAGTTTGATGCTGTTATTGGATGCACCACATGAGTGATCTTGTGGGTAGCACTCAAAAAATATATGTGATGGTGAGTGACATCTGCAACAGGATTATGGTAGATATACAGTAAGTGATGTACACATGCTTGTCTGCATGAACAGGTGCCAATGTCAGCACAGGCACACTCACACAGGGAAGCACACACATTAACACACTTGGCAGGGCCAGGAGTGCAACTCATCACTAGTGGGATTGCCACAACACATCAATGTGCAAGGGACACATGCACCACACGGGTCATATGGAGGTCATATGGGCTGTGAGTATGAGGGGGTGTCAGACATCAGGTGGCATGTTTCACTGTGCCCTGGGGGAGTAGTGCATGTGGATGTGGACATACGAACCATGCAACATGCACATGAACATACAGTGTGCCAGTTTGGACATGCATGGGTGCATGTCTGCATGGGTGTGTGGTGGCCAACAGTGCCAGCAGGCTATATAAGGGTAGGCGATGGGTATACCTTGGCATCAGGCCACATGACAATGGTCTGCATTGTGGTACAGGCCTGTAGCTTCTGCATTTGCCCACACAGGTGGGTATTGCATCCGTCATCCAGTCACCTGTGTGATTATTGTGTGTGGCCAATGCTGTGCATCACTTGTCATGTATGTGTTCCCTAGTCCAGGACATGGATGGTGTCTAGGATGTGCACACCTCCCACATGCATGTACAGTGATATGTGGAACTGTACCTGGGGTGTCTGGCCCATGCTGTGAACACAACTTATCATCAGATGTGCCAGTCTTGCCCACCCATGGCAGGGACTGGTACTAGTCACCAGATTGACCCTGCACCTACACTGATAGCATGCTAACAGCATTACTGATGTCAGTGTCATCTGTCCATACAGGGCATGTTGTCAGGCATGGTATGTCCGTTGTGAGTCACATGTGAAGGCACAGTAGGGTTGCTAACTGTGATTGGCTGGCCTTGATGTCAAATGTATGGGTATGGCTTTGCACCCCAGTATCTCAGCTATTTACATCTGTTATCCCTGTATGGTTGACATTGTGATATAGTAGGGCCACCATAAATGAAATTAGCAAAACACCTCCACATTGCCCACAGGTGTCACACACTCACAACCACCTCCACACAAGATATGAGTTACAACCACACACACACACACACACACACACACACACACACACACACACACACACACTTGTCATGTGTCATGTCTGGGAGGAGAACCCCTACCTAACTAGTTTACTACAGTACAGCACTATCCAGTTATAGTACAATTAATGACATCAGCAGGACTACCAAAGTAGGGCATTTGTAATGTACTGCAAGTGAGTAGCCTATAATGCATTGCTCCATACACAGACACTGAAACACACAGAAAACATCCGGAACTGGCATGGATGGAGATGGAACACTACCATCATTCTAAATCACACTACAGCAGTATGCAGTTACAGGACATGCTACGCCGATTACTGGGCTATCGCTTTCCCAGAGGTGTACTACTAGGTGAGCGACATCAGCAGCCTTGCTAAAGTAGAGTATTTGTATTGTATGGAGTGTGAGTGCCTAAAAAGCTTTGCTCTCTACTCAGTCAGACACACACACGCAGATTCACACGTGCACATTTGCCAGGTCTCGGGTTTGAACACCTACCTAACTAGTATATCACATTACAGCAGTACGCAGTTACAGAAAGTGCTACAGTGATTACTGGGCTATCACTTTCCCAGAGGTGTATTGCTAGGTGAGTGACATCAGCAACCTTTCCAAAGTAGAGTATTTGTATTGTACGGAGTGTGAGTAGCCTAAAAAGCATTGCTCTCTACTCAGTCAGACACACACACAAACTCACACACACACCCACACACACCCACACACACCCACACACACCCACACACACACACACACACACACACACACACACACACACACACACACACACACACACACAAACACACTCACAAGGTCTGGGATTCGAACACCTACCTAACTATTTTATCACACTACAGCAGTACACAGTTACAGAATGCTCTACAGCAATTACTGGGCTACTTTCCCAGAGATGTGAGTGACATCAGCAGCTTTGCCAAAGTTGAATATATGTATTGTACAGAGTGTGAGTAACCTAACAAACATTTCCCTCTACACATTCAGAGACAGATAGGCACTCACACAAACATACACTCACACAATTGACAGGTCTGGGGTTAGTACTACTACCTAACTACTCTGTCACTACAGCAGTACACAGTTATGGGATGCGCCATGCATATTACTCTCCCAAAGGTGTAATTCACATTGGATGACCTCAGCAGGCTTGGCATGCTACTGCTATGGGGAGGGCAGTGTGTGCATGGGCCATACCCCATTCATGTAGGGGTTGACATGCCACATGCGAGCACGCACAGGGTCATATGTAACAGGTGCGTGTATACAGCTACTAGATGCCTACTTCCTTGTACAGTCTTGTTGCACAGCTGGCACATTCACCACATAGTCTGTCATGCTGATAGGCACTGGTGGCTAGTATCTGCAGTGGGTTACATCTGCACCTCATGTGTTGGGGGCCCCTTGGCTGTGTGCCAGTTGGGACAGGCCCTCATGGCTCCTTGTCACAGTCACCCTCTTCAACATATCTATACCCGTGTACCTGTGGCTTATTATAGTGTGTTCTCCTAACATATTTGTCTGTATTCCTATCCACTGTGTGTGCAAGGCAGGAGTGGTGCATACTGATACGTGTCCACACTGAGAACTGCAACATCCAGATATGTCCGGTCCACTGGTGTTTGCAGACATGGCCTTCATGTGTTTAAGTGTGTGAGCATGCCCAGTATGACTTCTCGGTATGTTGTTGACTGACATCGCCTTCATTCCTCTAAGTATGTGAGCATGCCCAGTATGGCCATCTGTGTTGCATGTGTGGATCATGTCCAGCTAGTTTGTACTGCGGTGCTGACCTTTGTCTTGTACACCAACAGGTACCATGCTGTATCTGCAGGGTATCCATCAGTCATTTGCCATTGACTGTTGCTACATTTCTGCTTAGAAGGGGGGACACCTGACTGTTTCTACTGTTCTACACAGGAGTGGGGGGCATAATTGACTGTTACTCTAAGTGTACGTTGGATGGGGGGGTGCACCTGACACTTTGTAGTCTTGCCTATCCTGCTGTCTAGAGGCTTACCAGTGTACTACAGAGCTTAGTTTTGTTTACCTACATATTAGTTTCTGACTTCCCAGCCTTCACAACTTACATCTGACTGCCTGGCCTGCTGCGGTCTGTCTGTGTAGGCCTGAGGGAGAGGTTACCCATAGGACACATTCAGAGGCCATAGTACAGCATTTGTTTGTGTTGGTCTTCACCTGTCCTGTTGGCTGAGACTGCTTTTGGGTATGTGATCCATCCTGACTGGCATGTGTGGCTCTTATGGACACCCATGTGGCTCAGGACATTTCCTGCAGTGGGTTTTGTCACCTTGTCTAGTACAGGCTACTGTGGTGACTCCAGTGTATGTTACTGATCTCATGATGCCACTATGGGTGTCTACTGTCTGCTGCCTTGATATCCGGCCACCCAATTCCCTTGCATGTTCACATCCATACTATGGCTACAGGTAAAAACACATTTTACTCCATTTGGCAATTGGTAGGTTGATTGACTTACCTTGAGGGTGTGCCGGACTTGAGGTTGGTGCTGGAGGCCTGCCTATGTCGGATGCACTTAGTACACTCCCTATACATGGTTGGACACAGGTAGTGTCATGTTTGGCATCACTTTTACTGCCTGTGCGAGTCAGAGAGAGGTGTAATTCCCTGGGCCCCTACTGTGTCAGTGCATATGATATGAGTTGCCTCTTTGCCAAGGCGAGAGCATACTGGGCATGCCCCCTTCTGCCTGCTGTGGCAGGCTCAGGTTGTTCCTCCTCCAAGTCACTCTGTACCTGTACAGGCCTTGGCATTGGTGGGGGGGGCTGTGTGGCCCTGCCCCATGCTGTTCCTGCTGCAGCTGTTTCTGCAGGATCATATTGTGTAGCATAGCACGTACCATACCAATTTGGGTACATGTAGCTGGTGAATACTGCAGGGTTCCACTGGATGTTTCCAGACACTGGAACCGTGACCTGAGCATCCCAAACACATGTCTATTATATGTCTGGCCTGTGCATGTGCTTTATTATGGCATTGTTGTTCAGGTGTGGGAGCGTTTCTGATGGGTATCATCAGCCATGGCTCCAGTGGGTACCCAGCATCGCCCACCAGGTGACCATAGGGGATGTCCACATCTGCAAATCCATGGTACAGCTGCATCAGTTGTCATATGTGTGAATCGTCATAGCTTCCAGGGCAGCCAGCACACACATTCAGTATAATGCCCTGGGCATCACATATGACCTGGCAGTTGATGGAGGGGATGCCCATGTTGTTCATGTATGCCCTACCCTGCTCACCAGGTGGTGCTTTGATGCGTATGTGTGTGCAGTCTATAGCACCCATTACCCCAGGGTAGTTAGCTATTTGGTGGAAGAGACGTATATTGTGGGTCAACACCTCATGTGTATTGAGAAAATATACGTGCTCACTGGCATGTGTTGACATGGCATCCAGGAACTGGTGGAATACTCTGGATGCTGATGCCTGTGAGATGCCCATGTTATCCCCAGTTGTGGTTTGGGAGGTACCTGTGGCTAGTATACCTAGGCCTACACATACCTTGGCATCCACTGGGATGGGTTCCCCTTGGCCAGTGTGGTGTGTCAGGTGTGGCCTGCATAGCTCAACGATTTGCTGCAGGAGGTCCCTGTCCACCTTATAGCACTCCACTATCTGCAGCTTATGTAGCCCCTGGTAGGTTACCCTGGGTCTCTACACACTTCTCTGTCTCCTCAGTGTGGGTTGTTCGGCAGCATTGACATCCTCACCACCCTCAGCCTCTTGCACATGTTGTTCTATGTTGCCTGCTGCAGCCCTTCTCATTTTGTTGGTCTGTTATTAAAATGTCCCCGCTTGTATGCACTGGTTGTGTAGAGTGTGGAAAAACCAGGGGGGGGGGGGTAGGTGCTTGCTTGGTTTATAGTGGTGTTTTGGTCTGGTCTGCTGCCTGTGTAATTAGCAGATTCTGATACATTTCACCTGGCAGCTCAGCTAGTTCTCCTTGATTACCTTCCTACTGCTGTTTTCCCCTTCCATTGCCTTCCTGTTTAAGCCTGTGTGCATGCCACACAGAGTGCTCATATGTGCACAGAGCTGCAATTTCCTGGTTTAACTTCCTATTTCTTCCTGTGAAACCTGGTCTGCAGTGCACACACACCTGCTTACACTTTGTAAGGAGTGCTGGGCAGTTTGGACACACCTCTAGCTTAGTTGTGCTAAGCTAGGAGCAGTCGCGAGCCACAGGGTTCCAATCCACTTACAGTATGCTTGACATACCTGCCCATGATGTCACCCATCTCCTAGTCTTGCACCCAGCTATTTCTTCTCTTACACTTGGGACCTGCCTCACACTCTCGGGAAATCTGGGATTCACTATCTTTCCCCTCATTTTCATAGGATTGCCTGCTAATGCATAGCTACATGTCCCACACTAGGCCTTCCCCCTTAGCAACCATTACTCACTGGCCAGGTTGTCTTATGCCTGTCATTGACTTGCATGGCTGAATGCTGCTTTTAGTTGGAATGCTTATTTTAGGTTTATTTTATCATTTTCCCCCTGATCTCGTTTGCACGCCACTGCCCTATGCTTAAACAGGCAAGATCGGCGAAAGGAATTTAAAAGCTGTTTATTTTATTTTTTACACATTTTGCATTGTCAATGGCCATGTACTTGGCCATTGCCATGCTTCATCAATGGTATGCAGCCTTTATTTGGAGCTGTCACAGCTCCATTTTGTAAGGAGTCCCGAGTTATGTGTGGAGGTGATGGCCAATGTAGTTACTTTGTAATGTGACTAATTCTTTGCTTTGGGCTTATGTGACTTCAGGGTCCTTTATAAGAGTTTTGGTCTGGCATAATGGAGAGATGGTTACTTTACAGACTGCATGTTACAGGGTTAGCTTAGTTGCACAGTTTAGCGGAAAATAACCTTATGAAAGACCTTGTGCTTGTACAGGAGTATATTAAATATGTACTCTGTCAGTAATAGCAGTCATTGATCTTGCATGCTTGGGGAAGTATATGTTTAGATGTTGGCTTTGTTTCCACTTTCACTGTGTAGTGGTGTACTAAGCTACAAAGTTTTATGATAAGGAAAAGAGCTTTTGAACATATAGTAATAAAGTTAACATTCCTGGTTTAAGAGTTCATGTTGCAAAATAACCATTGTTGTTGTTGAAGTAGCCATGGTGGCACCTTGCCTTTGGGATTGCTTTTGTAAGTTGAAGTGACCACTTTTCTGTGGGCTGGGGTATGAGACAAGTAACAGACAGGTGTTGTGCATGCGTGTGAAGCTGCAATGGCCATGAAGGGGGAGGTTTGGACACTCTCATGCATACCTCTCAGCTGTATAGATTTTCGCAGAATGTCCAGATTTTGCCTAATATTTTTGGTTTAGTTTTCATAAAATTGTGGTTTTCTGACAATTAATGGCACTTCCTTAATGATTGAAGTTAGAATATAATGACAGACATTTCACTTTCAGACTTCATGTCCTTCAGAAAATTCATGCTAATGCAAAATCTATTATGTCTTCAACTTTGTAAGAGCAATATTCAAAAATGGTCCCTACTTTTGGGTCTTTGTCCCACTTTTACTCACGGCTTTGTCCAGAGTTCTTGCTCTAACAGGTGGAGAGGTATGGTCTTGTGGTGTTGGCAACTTTTCACATTCAAGCATTCAGACTTACAGTCAATACAGTTAATCTTTTGCTAAGATGTTAGCAGAAATTCTGTAAAAAACAGTTTAAATTATATATTCATTGTTTAGGAAACGGGTTCAAATTGTTCTATCATGGTGTGGATGTCAGGAGAAATGGAGTAGGGGTTAAAAGGAACAATATGCCAAGAGTGTTTTAGACCTGAAGAGAGTGTCTGATAGAGTGATGTTTATGAAGCTCGAAATTGATGGTGTAATGATGAATGTTGTTAGTGCATATACTCCACAAGTTGGGTGTGTGATGTATGAGAAAGAGAAATTTTGGAGTGAGTTGGATGAAGTTGTGGTGAGTGTACCCAAGGGTGAGAGACTAGTGATTGGAGCAGACTTTAATGGGCATGTTAGTGAAGTGAACAGAGGGGATGAGGAAGTGATGGGTAGGTATGGTGTTAAGGAGAGGAATGCAGAAGGTCAGATGATTGTGGATTTTGGGAAAAGGATGGACATGGCTGTGGTGAATACGTATTTTAAGAAGAGGGAGGAGCATAGGGTGATGTACAAGAGTGGTGGAAGATGCACACAGGTAGATTATATCCTATGTAGGAGGGCCAGTCTGAAGGAGATTTGAGACTGTAAAGTGGTGGCAGGGGAAGTGTAGTTAAGCAGCATAGAATGGTGGTCTGTAGGATGACGTTGGTGATCAAGAAGAGGAGGAGGAGTGTGAAAGCAGTGCCAAGGATTAAATGGTGGAAGTTAAAAAAGGGTGATTGTGAAGTGGAGTTTAGGGAAGAGTTAAGACAGGCACTGGGAGGCAGTGGAGAGTTACTGAATAGCTGGGTAACTACAGCAGAACTAGTAAGGAAGACTGCTAGAAAGGTGCTTGGTGTGACATCTGGACAGAGGAAGGAGGACAAGGAGACATGGTGGTAAAATGAGGAAGTACAGGAGAGTATACAGAGGAAGAGGCTGGAGAAGAAGAAGTGGGATTGTCAAAGAGATGAAGAAAGTAGACAAGAGTATAAGGAGATGAGGCACATGGCAAAGAGAGAGATGGCGAAAGCTAAGGATAAGGCGTATGGAGAGTTGTATGAGAGATTGGACACTAAAGAGGGAGAAAAGGACATGTACCGATTGGCTAGACAGAGGGACAGAGCTGGGAAAGATGTGCAGCAAGTAAGGGTGATAAAGGATAGTGAGGGAAAGGTACTCACAAGAGAGGAGAGTGTGTTGAGTATATGGAAAGAGTATTTTGAGAGGCTGATGAATGAAGAGAATGAGAGAGAGAAGGTTGGATGATGTGGGGATAGTGAATGAGGAAGTGAAACAGATTAGCAAGGAGGAAGTAAGGACAGATATGAAGAGGATGAAGAATGGAAAGGCTGTTGGCCCAGATAACATACCAATGGAAGCATGAAGGTGCTTAGGAGAAATGACAGTGGAATTTTAACTAGATTGTTTAATGAAATTTTGGAAAGTCAGAGGATGCCTGAGGAGTGGAGAAAAAGTGTTTTGGTACCTATATTTAAGAATAAGGGTGATATGCAGAGCTGCAGTAACTACAGAGGGATAAAATTGATCAGTCACAGCTTGAAGTTATGGGAAAGAGTAGTAGAAGCTAGTTTAAGAACGGAGGTGTTGATTAGTGATCAGCAGTATGGTTTCATACCAGGAAAGAGCACTACAGATGCAATGTTTGCTCTGAGAGTGTTATTGGAGAAATACAGAGAAGGTCAGAAGGAGTTGCATTGTGTCTTTGTAGACTTGGAGAAAGCATATGACAGGGTGCCTAAAGAAGAGTTGTGGTATTGTATGAGGAAGTCGGGAGTGGCAGAGAAGTATGTAAGAGTGGTACAGGATATGTATGAGGGTAGTGTGACAGTGGTGAGGACTGCAGTGGGAGTGACAGATCCATTTAAGGTGGAGATGGGATTACATCAAGGATCAGCTCTGAGACCTTTCTTATTTGCAGTGGTGATGGACAGGTTGACAGATGAGATCAGACAGGAGGCCCCGTGGACTATGATGTTTGCAGATGACATTGTGATCTGTAGTGAGAGTAGGAATCAGGTTGAGGAGACTCTGGAGAGGTGGAGATATGCTCTAGAGAGCAGAGGAATGAAGGTCAGCAGGGCTAAGGCAGAATATATGTGTGTAAATGAGAGGAAGGGTAGAGGAATGGTGAGGATGCAGGGAGTAGAGTTGGTAAAGGTGGACGAGTTTAAGTACTTGGGATCAACAGTTCAGAGTAATGGTGAATGTGGAAGAGAGGTGAAGAAGAGAGTACAGACAGGGTGGAATGGGTGGAAAGGACTGTCAGGAGTGATTTATGACAGACGGGTACCAGTAAGAGTGAAAGGGAAGGTCTACAAGAGGGTAGTGAGACCAGCTATGTTATATGGGTTGGAGACAGTGGCATTAACAAAAAGGCAGGAGTCAGTGCTGGATGTGGCAGAGTTAAAGATGTTAAGATTTGCACTCAGTGTGACTAGGATGGATAGGATTAGGAATCAGTATATTAGAGGGTCAGCTCATGTTGGACAGTTTGGAGACAAAGCAAGAGAGACAAGATTGCATTGGTTTGGACATGTGCTGAGGAGGGATGATGGGTATATTGGGAAAAAGATGCTAAGGATGGAGCTGCCAGGTAAGAGGAAAAGAGGAAGGCCTAAGATAAGGTTTATGGACATGGTGAGAGAGGACATGCAGGTGGTTGGTGTGACAGAGCAAGATGCAGAGGCTAGGAAGAAATGGAAACAGATGATCCCCTGTGATGACCCCTAACAGGAAAAGCCAAAAGATGATGATTATTAACTCCTGACATCCTTTTTTGCATTCATACCATTATGTATTGCATCTTATTTTCAAATCTTTTCTGTATTATTTTCATAAATATCTTAAAACATGGATTATTTAGCACTACTGCTTGCCATTTTTTAGTTCTTTTTTCTCTTTTTTTTTCCATATGAATTTTATTTTTGTACTACTCAATTCTTTATAGTTTAAACCATTTAACCATTCATTAAACACATATAATTAGCAGTATTTCTGCCAATCTTCTATGTTTTTTATATATTTCCTATCCAATTTCACCCAGCCCAGCTGCAGATTTCCCATTTAGCTCTTTAAACACATTTTCTAGTTCATGTTTTGCAATCTCTTTTTCAAATTTTCTGTTAATTTGTTCAGTAAATCTTTTACTTCCTACATCCTTTCACTCTGCATCTTTTTCTTACTAAACATTTCCATCCATATAAATTATCAGCTTGTTATTTGTTGCTGATTTTTTCTTTACGTTCCCCTCTTTATCTTTTACTTCTCTCATCACACTACCATCCTCTTTCAGTATCATATTTAAATATGCTGATACTTCTTCCTATTTCCCTTGTAAAATATATCTTTTTTATATAACAGTTCTTTGATTTTATCTTAATTCCTGTTACAATTTTTTTCTGGCATATTTTCCATTACTATTCTATAAATTCTCTTTTGTATGTTCAAATATTTCAAAATATAGCTTCCTAGGCAAATAATAGGTTATCAGTCTGTATACTACTACAAGCTTAGCCCATAACCAAAGGTCAGAATCAAAGCCTGCACTTTGTAACAGTGAGGTTAAAACATTAACCATTATGTCAACCCCTACCATCCCATTTTTCATTTTTTTCTTACAGTTTTTTTTCCAGTTAAAATAGCTGTCTTTATATTTTCTTTTAAAGGTGATCCATCATTCAGATCAACTATTGTAATATGCTTTCATGGTAATATGATCCTTCCATACTTGAATAATTACTTCCTTTCCTTTTTCATTCCATTGCTTTTCATTTATTCTATTTATACCTTTTCCGATTTTTATATGTTCTTATTCATTTCTATCTATATTGCTAAATGATCTGAAAAGCATATTATAATAGTTTCTTCTTCCATTCTACATATACCTTCTGAAACTATAAAGTAATCAATTTCAGTTTTTAAAACACTATCTGTATGCCCATAATTTTCTTTTCCATATAACCAGTTTTCCACATATCATTACTTCCAACATTTGTATGTTTTCCTCTT
Source organism: Protopterus annectens (assembly GCF_019279795.1). Classification (NCBI taxonomy): domain Eukaryota; kingdom Metazoa; phylum Chordata; order Ceratodontiformes; family Protopteridae; genus Protopterus; species Protopterus annectens. The sequence goes on along the minus strand of NC_056738.1, from coordinate 293,726,038 downwards.
ATCTTTTTATTTCCCCTTAAATCACAGTTAAATCCCATGTAATTATACGATGCATGTTTACAACATTATCTAACTTATTCTGAAATAAGTTCTCCCTTTCTTTACATGTCACATAGGCATAAATAGCTATGTTTGTATAAACCCTTTATTGCCATCTCAAATCTACAATGGTTAATCTTCCTATTTTTACTAATGTAATATCTAAAATTTTTACCACTCTCCTGCATAATACTCCTATCCTGAGCACTTTTTATTTCCCATGTTCCAAATCATATCGCCATCCCATATATTTTATGTTTGCAGTCTTTCTTCATAAGTCAGAAATCTTATATTTTCTAAAATAATAATGCCAACATCGCATTTGTTGCATCACTCTAAAATTCCTGTTTTTCTTATATTTTTCAGACTGTTAACATTAAATGAATGAATACTGAAGTTATTCCTTTTTTTTACTTAATTTAGAGGATATCAACATCGTCCTATATTGTTTGCTTTACCTTCATACATATTAGCCATTTCCATTCTTCTTTGCCTTTATATTGCTTTTAAATTGTCTTTCTCTTTTACTCTTTTACCAATGGATTGTTTTCACTCTACTTTCCAACTTATGTCTTCTTCATCACTGATTTCTGATTTTTACCTCTAACTCCTGTCCTTCATCATTTTTTTACTATCTTCTTAACATTCATCTATTTCTGATCCCTCTTTATTTCCACTTTGCTAGTTATCATTACTTTGACTTACCATAGTTTGTTCATTCTCTTTTTCTTTACAATCCATCCATAAATGCCCTGTTTTTTTCATTTATAACATTCAAGTTCGCACTTCTTTGCTTCAAACCTGGTTTACCACATACATAGCATTTCTTTTTATCACATCTACTAATAAAATGTCCTTCTTTCCCTCTCAAAAAATGTTTTTGGATGCCCCAATATTTTACAACACCTTTGTTGCCTTCAACATTGATAATTCTTGGAATACGCATGATTTTTTTTTTCATTTCCATTTTTAAGATAACTGTACAATCTCATCCCCAGTCCATAAATTTCTATTGTCATAAACTTTTGAAGTGTCTGTTATTTCTTTGGAAACATTTTAAATGATCTTTTACAGTCTATATTTCGACCTCTGTTCAAAATTGAACATAGATTTTCTTTTTAGTCTCTCAAAACAATGCCTTAAATACATATACATCCCTTGAGCTGTTTCCTGTCTTTTTCATACTCACATAAAAAATATTTCCATAGTTTCTATGTTTTCAAAATAAAAGTCACAAGATGTCCCTTTGTTAATCAAAATAAATGCTCTTACCGCTTGTGTTTTCACCTCTAGGAGCAATATTAAACTGTACCATACTCGTATCTATTTAGTTCTTGGCACTTTTACTTTGTATCCTTACTTTGAACTTTCTTTGTGGCATATTCTCTTATCTCCCTTCCTTCTGCCCACCTTGGATAGTTGCCACAGTTTCCATGTGTTTCTCTTCATCAGTACTTTAGCTTCTTCTAATCTTACTTCTGTGCCCTCCTCCTTTGTTTTGTTCATAATATCTCCCCATAACACTTCATTCTCCAACTCACGTTGATTAATTATTTCAATAAATCATCCCACAACCCTCGTGATTGGAGGGTTGTATAACTACACACCCCTCTCTTCTGACGAACTTACCAAAAAGCTGCTGCTGAAACAATAGTTCAGAGTCTCTTATGTCTTCTGTAGTCTCTTCCCTTGAGCTGGCATTCACCTCTACTCTCTGCACTGAATCCTTCATCTTACACACTGCCCTAGGAATAGGACCTGTGCATGTATTCATGGCCAGTACTTTCCCAAATACTGATCATAAACAATCGTAGGGAAGATCCATGATTGGCTGGCCAAAGTAGTATAAAAACACCTTGAGTCTTCCTTGAAAATAGGCCACTAGTGCAGTGAGTCTAACCCAATCAACAAATGATAAATGAAATAAATATGGGATGTGCCAGTATTGGAAGACAATCCAGATTCAGTTACCCTCCTCAACACGGAAGCACTCCATCCCACCACATGCTTCCGCGTTCAGTCCATGACATTCCTGACCTTTCTTATGGTAACCAAAGGTCTCTGCTAGCTGGCAACAGCCTAGCTGTGTAACACTGTAGATGGAAGAGTAGTCACATATGACAACACTGATTGGCCTATGTCATGACAATGCAGTGGAAAGAAAGTACGTATTTAGACCGTGGTTTACCTGTTTCCTGCAAGTCAGTACATACCATTGCAGATACAAAGCACCCATTTGCCATTATTTAAATTTTTACTGCTTTGAACTTTGGTATGGGCTTTCTGAAAGTGTATGCATAACCATAAATATATAATTATAATACAAATGTGTCTACATACATATTGTTCACAGCCATTTACACCTTGGCCTATGTACTACCACTATGCAATCTTTATCATGGGAAAAAGGTTATGTGATCACTATATGTAAATAAAAGGCAGGAAACTGTGTATGTTCTATTCTGTGGTGGTGAGATATATATGGAGGTGCAGTTACCTCACTTTCTGGCACTGCTGTCCATTGCACGCATGCAACAATGCCACTGCAGAGCTCACATCATGGAGTCCCCTATACATTCACAAATCAATATCTTAAAACCAAAATGTGCAACACTACACATCCTCATAGTTAAGTCCTTTACAAACTGAGATATTGGAACCAACACACACAGAGCTGTGTTTCTTTGTGAGTGAAATCCTAGTTCGACATTCACTGGCCTCATGATATACGCTGGTAACACTCACCACAACACTTATTTTGCAAAGCTGTTTGTACACAACAACAACAATATACAGTAAATTAATAAAATCATGCTCTAATTATAGGAAAGACTTCTGAGAAGTAAACATGACTGTGTGAATTTCATACAGGACTCAAGATTATAGTAAATATGATGTCCAAATTATAAAGCAACCATTTGCATTACTCAGGAAAGGGATTGCTGTAAAATGGAGTAAGATGATGAAGACTGGCCCCTCTACCACTCCCAAAAAGGCATGTATATCTGATTCATTTCTGTATTCACCTTAGCAATCATGCCACAATACCGAGGTAGATGGTACAAGCATTGTGAGCAATTCATGCAAGCAACTCAGAAGCATGAAGTGTCAACTGATATGAAATGAACACACACACACACGCACACACACACACACGCTCACATACACACACACACACACACACACACACACACACACACACACACACACACACACAAACATGCACACACACACACAGAAGTGTCTCCCCTTCTAAGTGGTCACCATATTTTTTTTCCCAAACATTCCTTACAGAGATGTAACAATGGCAAAAAAAGTTACTTTCCAATAACTGCTCAATTTATACTGCATAACAAAGTCTTTTAGTAACATGGCTGAAGTACTTGCTGTCTGGTTTGAGACAAGGTATAATGACTGATACAGGATACATGACTCACCAAAATTTTTTGTTTATCAGTATCTTCTGCTGGCTGCTGCATGATATGCAACTCAAACCAAGTGTTTTGTGACAATAATAATACATTTAAAGGTTCGGTAAACCTTTTGCTTAATTCATACAAGTCAGCCAGGAAACAAACACTGGGAAAACCAATTTCTGTACTACGTGCCTCATAGTACATAAGTCAAACAGCAACATTTGCATGTAACATTCATGACCATGGCTGCTGCTCAGGACACACATCATGGAATTTTATTTAGGAGGTGCAATACAAGGAAAGAGAGTAGAGGACCTAGTGTAAGCTGCAGAAGGTCATAGCACATGACCAAGTTTTATTAACATACAGCTTTACATCAGATATTTAATGACACAGGACTGATATTAGCTATACTCCCAGGATGGTATATGTCAGAATACTTTGCAAGGCAATACATAACATGGACTCAGTGCACTGGTACTTGGATACTGCTTGTACGGCTTGTGGAAAACAGTTCCAGCATTATCCTTTTTTGAATCCCATGGGTTGTTGTACCCAAGGAATGAATTTGTAGGTTGATTCTGAGGAATTTTTCCTGAATGTCAGTTGCTTTGCAGGTGTTAATTGCCCTCTGCGTGACACCACTGCATGGTTTTCACTATCAAGAAATGGAATGCATTAACCACTAACATATCACACGGGAAGCAGAATGTATATGCCCACCACTTCTTGGCCTTCTGCCTTGATAGTACCTGTTCCAGAAGCTGTCCTGCAATGTCCACATAATTCTTGTGCATACTGTACATTAGTACAACTGTAAAGGCATGCAATACTGACTACGGTTTCATCTTGGCGATGACATACAATAACTTCTTCTAGCGGGGTGTAGTCTACAGTACTAACACAAGCTTATTTTTCTTCCAGCCTGTGAAAAGTAAGGGGTCAGACTGCAGCTTTTTGTACTTGCCATGCTTAAACCTTTTCATTGTGTATTTAAGGTCAGATGGCCACCCAGTCCTGTCTGTGTTATGCCACAGTAGTACAATTCTTTTCACAGAACATTTTGTGCCAGAGTGACAGAAAAAAAGTAATTATTAAAGAAAATATGATGATGTATTCTCTGAATGTCTTCTGTAGGGTTCATGATGACACAATGTGGCTGACTGTGCTCTGAACTTCCATTCTCATGGCCAGTATACACTCTGAAGTTGCAAGCACATCCATTATGTACATCTGCCAGCATCCATAATTTAATGCTGCACCACTGAGGCTTCACAGACATGAACTGATGAGAACACAGTCTGCAGTGGAATCTCTTCATAGTCTCATCTACAGGCATTTCAAGGTTTAGGCAATAGGTGATTGCAGCACACATTCATAACTATATCCAGTATTTCAAGTCGCCAAGTGGGTAAAAACAGGTTTATTCGAATAAACCTGTTTTTACCCACTTGGCGACTTGAGATTTTTTGGTCCTGGATTACATCGCATCAGTTTGAACATTTGAATATCTGAGTTTCCTGCCATTGTTTTACTCTGCGAACTTTTGGTTTATGCTTTACTTTTTGCTGTTCGTTGCAGAGTATTAACTTCGTGTGGATTGTTTTTTTGTTTAAATCGTTATATCCAGTATTTGTTGAAAATTGTGGTCTGTCATGCCTTTGCTGATGTCTAGTTCCATTCTCAAAGCCATCATTGAAATGAAAGTATAGTATGATTTTGAGGAAACCTATCACATGGGATACTTGATATTATTCTGCTGATGTATGGATTAATTTCCCAGTACAAACCCAAGTGACACCTTTACTGTTACTGGACTCCAGACTCCAGCAAGGATCAGCATTATGGCTGTAACTGGTACTATATTGGTTTGCTTCCTGAATGATGTCCATACAATTCAGGAAGGAAAAAAGAAATTCAGAAAATCAGTCTTTTTTTTACTTTCTGGAGGCATTATTGTTATTGCATGCCAATGTGTGTCTTCAAATGTGAAAGTGGGGGTGGGGGGTAAAATGGTGATGCACATGCTGTTTTACTGCCATTACTAGCAGAAAATAGATGGACATCTTTCTGAGTCAGCTACATATGAGGAGAGTGCATTTACCCCCTAAAGTATATGATACTCATATTCATTGCTGTTATAAGAGAATGACCAGTGCAATGGCCAGATCCAGTGGTTCCACTGCAGATGGAACTAGAATACAAGTGTGTAGTCCACAGAGTTTGGAGGACTGGTTAGCCCTGAAATCCCCATCAAACCGCACAGATGGGATTGTATTGTCCACTGTAAGGGGTATCTGTAGTAACTGGCAATCCATGGCAGGTGGTACACACTCCTTCTAAATTAAAAGTACTAGTGGCAAGTTGTTTTCATCCCTACTATTGGTCTTTAGGGTGTCCTACACCACATGGGATTGTGTAATACTTTCCTTAATTGCATGGCAGCATAGTTTCATTAAGACTTACTCATGGAACAATGTTTTTGTCAGTATCACAGGAAGGTCAATTGGAGCATTACTGTATGAATCGTATATTATCTTCCTTGTTGCATCACCTTGTACTGCTTCATGTTTTCCTGCTGCCTGGTGTGCAGTGTCAACACAAGGAAGGTCATCCTAAGAGTCAATGTCAATCTCTTTACATATTGCTACATCCACATTAGACTGTGTTTATGTAACTTTGTCATTTTCATAATTATTCTGTAGTAGATCGAAATCATTAGGTATTTTCCTGCTATCAAAACCCAAAGTGCTACCTATGCTCATGGTAGCCTCAAAAGATATTAAGTGAATGTTGTTTGGTAGATCAGTGATGACACTCACAATTCTGTGGTGGCTGCAATTCAAGGATAACATTTATTCAATCAGCCGCATCAGCTACGGCAGAAAACTATCAACAGCTGTACACTCTGACAAAGACAGAACACATAACAGGTAAACTTATGTATCCATAACAACACACCTTCATTTTTATTTGTAAATATGGCTTACTTTTTATAACTGTTTCAAATAAGTAGCCAAGATACATGTCATAATTGTTAGCATAATGATTATTTACAACAGCTCATACCAAACCTAGGGCAGTTGTACATCATGTATTCTGTATTTGTACTCCTGATAATTTTATACTTTTGCTGTAAATATATTGTACTTTTCATTACCGTTTCAAAACAATATCAGTTATATTTCATACATTTCTAACCATAATAAACACAGGCAGGAAGGGAAAAGGAAAAAATATAACCTAAAAAATGGAAATCATTAGGTTTTGTAAAAACAAACCGCTGCAAATGCAATCGACATTGCAGATATTGTGTATGTATGTGTGTATTATGTATTTATGTATGTATCTTGCTCTCTGTGTATATATATATATATATATATATATATATATATATATATACACACACACATATACATATATAAAGGTATATACACACGACAGTAAGTAGGCCCTGGCTTGGGACATTGAGGTTTTCAAACAATAGCCCCCCCAACACACACTTTTGGGCCTTGTATAAATGATTAGAAAGGAAATCCCAAAATCACAGTTTAAGAGCATTCCAACTGCTTTCATAATAGATCAGTGTCTGTAGCCATGAATTATAGCTACTTGACTATTAATAGAATACATTTCTAAATGTAATTTAAAAAAAAAAACAAAAATATTTCATCATGCTTGCTTAACTTGATCATAACAGCCAGGGTCTCATTCATTGACAGCACTAAAACATAGCAATCATTGCCCCATTATATTAAACATTTGTTTCACACAAAAGCACATAAGCTCAAGTACTCCATCTTACTTTAAATGACCCCCTCATTTGTCAGGTCTGACCATAAGCAAATCACCCTTGACATCCACATGCCACCCCTACCCCCCAGTAAAGAAACCTCCTTAAAAAACTTCTCCAAAGCCAACGTCATGCCACTGAAGTCAGAAGTGACAAACTTCACAACACCCATGCAGACGGGATCTGGAAGTTCGACTGCAGAATCCTACACTAAGGCACTGTATGAGCACATCCACTGCATGAATCGTACATCCAAATAGAACCAAGATGATCTTCTCTAAAAAAAGGAAGCCAATCTGGTGGTCCCCTGCTATAAACAAACTATACAACAGTAGGAAGAAACTGTTGCAGAAAAGTGGAAAATCCCAGAATGCAAAAACTCCTCACCAGCCTCAGTAAGAAAATGAGATCCCTCATAAAATTCTCAAAAGCTAGTTACCAAAATAAAATTGCCAAAGATTCCAAAGACAACCACAAGGCATTCTATAGTTATGTCAGGAATCTAAATGGCAATGCACAGATCTGCTCTGAGCTACAACAGAATGGCATTAAATATACTGATCCCAAGGATATTGCCAATATACTGGCAGATCGATTTAGTGCCAACTTCACCTTCCTCTCACCCCCTAAAAGGTCCATCTCAATACCAAAAGATTGCCAAATTCCGATAATCACAGCCACACAGGTAGAAACAGCACTCTCCAAAGCTAAGAATACAGCATCCATGAGACCAGATGACATCCCAGGCTGTGTACTACATGAACTACAAAATGAACTGGCACCCCACCTAAGTGTCCTGTTTAATCATAGCCTCACCTCAGGCTTCATGACCACTGAGTGGCACACAGCTACAGTTATCCCGCTCCACAAGGGAGGATCCGCTTGGATCCCAGGAACTACCATCCCATCAGTCTGACAAGCCTGATCTGCAAGGGCATGGAACGATTATCATGGAACTTATAAACCCAAGACATCGGCAACCTTCAAACACTGGACCCCACCCAGTTTGGGTTTGTGAAGGTCCGATCTTGTCTCCTGAATCTGATTGACTTCTTCGAATCAGTCTCCAGAGCTGTGGATGAGGGTAAGGCGGTCCACACAGCCTATCTGGACCTCGCCAAGGCCTTCAACACCATCCCCCACTCTGGAATCATAGATAAACTTACTAAGCTGGGCATAAATCCCTATGTCACTCGATGGGTTGTCAACTGGCTTACTGACAGAACCCAGACTGTAAAAGTAGCAGACTCCGAATCCAGCTCCAGACAAGTGACAAGTGGAGTACCTCAGGGTTCAGTCCTGGGACCACTCTTGTTTGGCATCTACTTCTCTGAAGTACAAGCCAACACTAAGGGACTCTGGCTAACAAAGTTTGCAGATGACTGCAAACTGGGAGCCATTATAGAATCCCCAAATTATCTGGATATTCTACAAAAGGGCTTTACAGAAACAGATTCCTGGTGCCAGAGCCATGGGCTCAAGCTTAATGCCAAGAAATGTATAGTTATCCCCTTTGGTAGATCAGTGATGACACTCACAATTCTGTGGTGGCTGCAATTCAAGGATAACATTTATTCAATCAGCCGCATCAGCTACGGCAGAAAACTATCAACAGCTGTACACTCTGACAAAGACAGAACACATAACAGGTAAACTTATGTATCCATAACAACACACCTTCATTTTTATTTGTAAATATGGCTTACTTTTTATAACTGTTTCAAATAAGTAGCCAAGATACATGTCATAATTGTTAGCATAATGATTATTTACAACAGCTCATACCAAACCTAGGGCAGTTGTACATCATGTATTCTGTATTTGTACTCCTGATAATTTTATACTTTTGCTGTAAATATATTGTACTTTTCATTACCGTTTCAAAACAATATCAGTTATATTTCATACATTTCTAACCATAATAAACACAGGCAGGAAGGGAAAAGGAAAAAATATAACCTAAAAAATGGAAATCATTAGGTTTTGTAAAAACAAACCGCTGCAAATGCAATCGACATTGCAGATATTGTGTATGTATGTGTGTATTATGTATTTATGTATGTATCTTGCTCTCTGTGTATATATATATATATATATATATATATATATATATATATATATATATATATATATACACACATATACATATATAAAGGTATATACACAGTACGACAGTAAGTAGGCCCTGGCTTGGGACATTGAGGTTTTCAAACAATAGCCCCCCCAACACACACTTTTGGGCCTTGTATAAATGATTAGAAAGGAAATCCCAAAATCACAGTTTAAGAGCATTCCAACTGCTTTCATAATAGATCAGTGTCTGTAGCCATGAATTATAGCTACTTGACTATTAATAGAATACATTTCTAAATGTAATTTAAAAAAAAAAACAACAAAAAATATTTCATCATGCTTGCTTAACTTGATCATAACAGCCAGGGTCTCATTCATTGACAGCACTAAAACATAGCAATCATTGCCCCATTATATTAAACATTTGTTTCACACAAAAGCACATAAGCTCAAGTACTCCATCTTACTTTAAATGACCCCCTCATTTGTCAGGTCTGACCATAAGCAAATCACCCTTGACATCCACATGCCACCCCTACCCCCCAGTAAAGAAACCTCCTTAAAAAACTTCTCCAAAGCCAACGTCATGCCACTGAAGTCAGAAGTGACAAACTTCACAACACCCATGCAGACGGGATCTGGAAGTTCGACTGCAGAATCCTACACTAAGGCACTGTATGAGCACATCCACTCGTGCATGAATCGTGCCACTCCAAATAGAACCAAGATGATCTTCTCTAAAAAAAGGAAGCCAATCTGGTGGTCCCCTGCTATAAACAAACTATACAACAGTAGGAAGAAACTGTTGCAGAAAAGTGGAAAATCCCAGAATGCAAAAAACTCCCTCACCAGCCTCAGTAAGAAAATGAGATCCCTCATAAAATCCTCAAAAGCTAGTTACCAAAATAAAATTGCCAAAGATTCCAAAGACAACCACAAGGCATTCTATAGTTATGTCAGGAATCTAAATGGCAATGCACAGATCTGCTCTGAGCTACAACAGAATGGCATTAAATATACTGATCCCAAGGATATTGCCAATATACTGGCAGATCGATTTAGTGCCAACTTCACCTTCCTCTCACCCCCTAAAAGGTCCATCTCAATACCAAAAGATTGCCAAATTCCGATAATCACAGCCACACAGGTAGAAACAGCACTCTCCAAAGCTAAGAATACAGCATCCATGAGACCAGATGACATCCCAGGCTGTGTACTACATGAACTACAAAATGAACTGGCACCCCACCTAAGTGTCCTGTTTAATCATAGCCTCACCTCAGGCTTCATGACCACTGAGTGGCACACAGCTACAGTTATCCCGCTCCACAAGGGAGGATCCGCCTTGGATCCCAGGAACTACCATCCCATCAGTCTGACAAGCCTGATCTGCAAGGGCATGGAACGCATTATCATGGAACTTATAAACCCAAGACATCGGCAACCTTCAAACACTGGACCCCACCCAGTTTGGGTTTGTGAAGGTCCGATCTTGTCTCCTGAATCTGATTGACTTCTTCGAATCAGTCTCCAGAGCTGTGGATGAGGGTAAGGCGGTCCACACAGCCTATCTGGACCTCGCCAAGGCCTTCAACACCATCCCCCACTCTGGAATCATAGATAAACTTACTAAGCTGGGCATAAATCCCTATGTCACTCGATGGGTTGTCAACTGGCTTACTGACAGAACCCAGACTGTAAAAGTAGCAGACTCCGAATCCAGCTCCATACAAGTGACAAGTGGAGTACCTCAGGGTTCAGTCCTGGGACCACTCTTGTTTGGCATCTACTTCTCTGAAGTACAAGCCAACACTAAGGGAATCTGGCTAACAAAGTTTGCAGATGACTGCAAACTGGGAGCCATTATAGAATCCCCAAATTATGTGGATATTCTACAAAAGGGCTTTACAGAAACAGATTCCTGGTGCCAGAGCCATGGGCTCAAGCTTAATGCCAAGAAATGTATAGTTATCCCCTTTGGAAAAAAAACATGTACCCATGAACTACCACATATGTGGCAGGAGATTAAACATCGAAAGTATGATGAGACACTTAGGGACATAAGTGGACAGTGGTCTCACTTTCGATAACCACATTGCCACAACAGTCATGAAATCCTTCTGTGTGGCACACCTCATCACTAAGGGCTTTTCATCCAGAAAAAAAGAGGTCATTGTCCCACTGTACTCATCCCTCATTAGACCCATTATAGAGTATAATGCACCATTTGGTATGTACCTCACAAGACATCTGCAACAGCTGGAAAGGCCACAGAAATACCTCACTAAAAGAATCACAGGCCTAAAGCAGATGCCATATGCTGACTGTCTAAAAAAACTCCAGCTATACTCTGTGGCATATCGTCTACTCAGAGGCGATTTCTGCTTAACATACAAGGCCATGTCAAACCCTGAGCTGTTGGACATGCTCCACTTAAAGAAATCCCAATCCCTCAGAGCTACATGCTCCAGGGTTCTAAACGTTATCATCACAATGAACAAAACATGGTGGAGGGATAGGTTCCTGACCCAGAGACTCTCCATACTCTGGAATAGACTGCCCATACATGTCAAGCTGAGCGTCTCATTGGCCCTCTTCAAAAGGAACCTTGATGATTGGATGGGAGATAGGAAATTCACCCTGGGGATCATGTCAGTCGCCCTGCTAGACAGAGGCCCAGAGAAGTAAATATTGTGGGAAGAAATTTCCAGGGAATTGTTATGGCTAGGCTTGCATAGGCCTTAGGGCCGGTAGCCTAGTACCAACCTATGAACCTATAAGTGCAAATTAGTCTTGTGAATCCTGAATAATTTGCTAGTAAACCATACATTTTATGAGTTACAGAACAAAAGTATGAGGCAAATTTGGGAACATTGTGTGAAATCAGGGACATTTTTAACTCTGTTTCACACAAGCAATAGCCAGAGATTAAATAGTCCTGCTTACTTCATAAAAATGCATGCTAGCCTAGTAAAGCCAGACTTTAAAATGAGGACATGACAATAGGGTAGGTTGCTTCCATCTACATCTAGACACCACCTTATTTGTTACTTGCAACTTAAAAAATTGTAATCTTTCTCTCTCTCTCTCTCTCTCTCTCTCTGGGCAGGTTACTTATGGGGATGGCAGGCTGCTGGAATGACACACACAGACACACTGCTGTGCACATATCGATACATATAAATACATACTTGCAGAAATTCTGCAGCTGTCATTACATCTTCAAAATGTATTTCTCCAGTTTCCTGCAATCTTCTCTTGGGAAATCTTTTTTTTCTTGCTGGCTCTAAGGAAATCCTTATTGAAGCCTTTTGATTTTTCTGACATAAGTAGTGTCCTGGAATATGTACAAAATGTAGAGCAAACATCCCTAAGAGTCTACTTATAATCAAACATGAGGACTTTGTTGGGCACAGGAAACAATCACATATCTACTTTATTTGCATGAAATAATTAGTATAGGTGATTAGAAAGCAGAGATATGATTGGCCGAAGAGGGGTGCTGCACTAAATTTGTGATAGCTAAAGAAATTTGAATGCTATGAATGTTGAAAGCACATCCTGCAGCTGTTTAAATAATTTTTTTTAATAGTGGACAATGTAATGTACCTGTTCTAGTACTATTTTAATGGGTTATTACTGCCTATTAATGCAGGAGAGTATACAATGATAACAGGGTAGTGTTATGTTTGATTTAATGGAATTTTTATATTTATTTCAAATGTAATTTTTTTTTTTTTTTTTGCTCTACTTCTAGGCATAATTGTCAACAAATCAGAGATAAATCATAAAATAATCAGGAACAACCCAGGCCAGGACACTTTTAAAATATTAGTCGTATTAACTTGAGACATTGACAGAAAGAGAATGTGAATCAATATACATTTTACAAAGCAAAATAAGTCAATAAGTCTAATTATTGTCATTATTAAGTATAAATTATCACCAGTTGTAGGAGGGATTAAAAGGGACAGAGATAACATTGAGTGAAAATCATGGACATCCCTGAAAATCAGGAACATTTGAGAGGTATGCCTCTAGCTCACATGCAAAGCTATAGTTTAAGCTTAGTCTGTGATGTATAGCTACAGGTTCTTATGCTACTCAGTCTATTAAAGTGGTTGATGATTATACTCACCTCAGGAGCTTTCCTGTTAAGATGAGTATGGTATTACAGACTATATAGCAACCAGGGGTGCAGCCAGAAAAATTCATTTTGTACTGGCAAACTCTTTTTACTGCCCCAACTCACCTGGTATTTCAAACAAATGGACAGACCATTCCTAATGTTGCATACCTTGCAGTTAATAAGTGATATTCTTTTTAGATTTGCAATCGTCTCTGTAAGCAAGTTATGTATTTGTTGTTATAGGCATTAATTTAGACAATTGTAAAAATAATATGGCCTGAAAAAAAGTTACAATTTTTCTGAGTGATGCTCTGTAAAGTACAAAGTGTATACCTGGCTACACCCTTAATGGCAACTCAAATTTCCTACTGAGTATGCTCATGTAATAAGCGGTAAGTTAAAAAGTTAAGCATTATCACTTTCCAATGGCAGGCTTTCAGGTACAGTGTGTTCCCTAGCATTAGAGGATTTTGCCAGTGCATTCTTCTTACTAAAGGTATAGTATTTTGCTATGTGCCCTTTTCTAGACCATTTAAAACAAGTCACCTCAGATGGTTCAGTTTTGTTGGTGGTGTTTGCAGGGGAAAGAAACTTATTTAAATTAAGGCATATTCATTCCTGGTGCATAGAAATTTGACTTTGGGTTTGCAATTTTAGTTAACAATTTTTCAAGTACAATAACTGGCTATTCAGATTAATTTCACTCTGGAATATCCATTATCTTAAATGGCTAGGAATTGTTCTATTAAATGTAACAATACACATTATTTTTGGAAGTGTATTTGTGTCATCTACCCAAGGTTGTAGCTACATGTCCAACATATTTCTTTTTTTTTTCAATAATCCGTCTTTTATTATTTTTCAACTACATAACTACACACTACTATGCATATACAATATGTACATGATTGCTTCCAAAAGTTATACAAACATTGTATATTAACACAAATTATTAAGAAGGAAATACAACATGAAAAAGCCATCAGTCTATATTATTATTACAACCTATATCTAATCTAAGATTGAATCTATCTTATAAATATATATCCTGAGTAACAGTGGATAAGAACCTCTAGGCCAACACAATATTAAAGATTTGCTCCCATATTTTAATATTATTTATGCTTTTCTTATGGTCATTGATTAACAATTTGTGCGCTAATATGTGTCGTATTGCTAATGTTCTAAAATTTTCCCAAGATGTCTGGGTCGGGTTCAACCAGTTTGAAGCTATGTAAAGTTTCATTAATAAACAAATATTCATGATTATGATCCTTTTTGATTTGTCTAAGTTATCTGGGGGAATATGCAGGATCATAAATTCCCAAGAGATCGTTGAGTGTTGGTAGCCCATTTTCTGTAAATGAAGTTTTAACGAATTCCAAAGTTTAAAAATGCATTTGCAACTCCAAAACATGTGAAAAAGGTCAGCTGCCTGGTCTATGCAGTATGGACAATTAGGCGAGTTCTTTGAGTCAAATTTATGAAGAGGAATACGGGTATAGTAGGCATTGTTAAATATCATCAGTTGTGTGAATAGTAATTTTTGGAGGGATACTGACTTTAATGTTAGATTAAATGCTTTCAAGATCTTGCTGTCGTCAACTAATATTAATTTTTCCCTCCAGTAATTCGATAAGAGAATATGTTTATTATATTTCATCTCTTTTATCAGTTTATATGAGGTAATTATATATTTTTTGTCTTGTATCAGAGTTTCCCACAGATTACGACATATATTTAATTCCTCTTCTTTAAATTCCAAGTTATTAAAATAATTTATAGCCAGATCTTTTAGTTGTCTCATAATAATTAGATAGGAAATAGGAAGACTTTTCTCTTTTAAAATATCGTGAACTGATACCCTAAGAAAGGGGTCGAAATCCAAAATGATTAAATCCTTTATTAGAGGGAATTTCTGTAAGTCTATCAATTTATTCCCTATTACTAAATTTGGGTTCCTGTGGAGTGGTTGAAACACCATCATATACTTTAGTAGGTTTAATGAAGTAAAAAGATTTTGAATTGAAGTTACATAGCTTTTAATATGTTCCATTAAGTCATATTTACTGAGTGTTCCTCTATTCAGGAAGGGTAGTGCTTTACAGTTAATTCCCACTCCAGTTACATGTCTATAAGTTAGGACCAACCATTTGGGTGCCCATTTCAGACTAACTCTATCAAAGTGAATCACCCTTAAGATTCTGTTGGCATTAATTGTCAAGTAATAAGTTTCAAAATCCGGTAAATCTAGACCTCCCCTATTCTTTGGAGCCATCAGTTTCTCATATGTTATCCTCGTTTTCCTAGGTTCCCAAAGAAATCTCCCTAGTCCTATATGAAGCTGTTTAAAAAATTTCCTCGTGATTCTAAGTTGTGTAGCTCTAGGTATATATAGTATTCTGGGAAGAACATTCATTTTGATAATTGCAGTTCTTGCCATCATTGGTAGTTTCAGTTTACTCCATCTTTTCAAGTCCAATGTTATCTGATCCCAAGTTGACTTAACATTATTTATAAAAAAATCTCTATTATCAGTTGAAAATACAATCCCCAGATATTTTGTTCTTTCTTCCATCATTACCTGTCCTAACAATGGTAACAATGAAAAGGGTGTAGGTGTCTTTAATGGGAATATTTTGGATTTCTTAAAATTAAGTTTATAATTAGAGATTTTCTCAAAGTCTTCTACTACTTTTAATATTTTCTTGGTATCTGACACAGGTGTGGTACAGTAAATATTTAAATCATCTGCGAAAGCAGCCATATTTATCTTCATACCATATAATGTTGGGGGATAACATATTTCTTTAATCAGCCACCTGTATCCTTCTCAGTCTTTTGGTATTAAATGTCTCAAGGTAAATCCCCTGGCTTAGCCAGGTCTTTCATTGTCAGTTTCTGATAGTTGTATGCATCAGCATTCTCAATGCCCCTGTATGCTGCTTTTAGTGAGTCCCTGGTAAGTGTGATGACATTATTCTGTCTCACTCAGCTTTGAGTCAGTTTTGCTTTATTTATTTATTTTTTTCGGGGGGGGGGGTTCTGGTAAGACAGATGGTTAGCTTATTGCAGTGGCTTAATATCTTGGAGTGTAAAAGTGTGCTGGCTCATGGCAGTACTTTTTTTCCTTCAAAAAGCTGTATCAGAGTTTGTCAACCCTCTGAATAGAATGCAGAATCTAACATTTTTTTCTAGGAAATTCTCTTGTAAATGTATGCTCTCAAAATGCAGTCTAAATACAGCAGGGCACATAGATTTTAAAGTGCAGTTCATTGTAGCTTGTTCCCAGTCTGTATAACATTACTATTCCTTTTATTTGATTACATAGAATTCCCATCAGTGCTGGCAAGTAAAATATACAGTACTTAATGATGTGAGTGGTTTCCCTTCAATGCAGTTTACCATGTAGGCAGGGTAATTCCATTAGTTTCTCCATTTCATGACAAATACTCATGTCCACTTTTTAGGCTTCTAGGGCATTTTCCTAGACTTCCTTTGTGATTAGATGTAGCAGCTGTGATTATATACCCTGGTATCAGCTAGTATCAGCTGTTTCTTATTAGTTGTCACTAAGAGTTACATCTCTCTTACTTGTTGCCTTGCCCCAGAGTAAGAAACATTGTATTGCCCCATCTCCAACACACATTCTGGTAAATGCAACCCCAACCAGTATATAGATATCAAGTACAGAACCATAACAATCAGAATGCTTCCCAGCTCACCCGTCACTATGCCACAATCTAACAATTCAACCAAGGCAGAAATGCTAAAATAAGATTTATACAAAATGTATAGGTAAAAAAAATCTGTTTTAATAGTTGAAAAACTAATATAGTAAAATAGAGTGGTCATGTTTGATGTGTATGTAATTAATAAAAACAGAAACATGTTATATTCTGTACCTATTTGGTTTCATGTTCATATTATAGCTCAGTGGTATGTTGTCTTGTTCTTTTAAACAAGAAAAATCTTTATTGAATTATCACTTATGGTGTAAGCAATCGAACATTTATATAAATGAAACAATCCATATTGATATATTTTCAACTGCGTACATTCTGCATCACATATAATCTTCTATATAGCCATTGTCAGTCAAACATTGCATAGCTCATTCTATTTTTGCCCTCCCTTAAACCTCATTCCTCCTCCAAAACATTATTCTGCATTTATTATTTTCACAATTCCCATTTTATTTTTTCTTTGGAATTTGCTCCTATCATTTTCAAAAGATTCTACTTACTTTTTTTTCTAACTCTGTTACTATATTCACTGGTATGACCTTTATCTTGCAGAGATTGTTTGTTAGGTTTTTGTCAAACTAACCACAGGGAACACATTTAGTCTGCATGCAAACTACATTATCACATTCAGTAGAATAGTCACTCTTTGCTCCTTTCTCATTTTATATTTTTATTTTCCCCTCACTGTCTTTTAGTAAGTGTATTGAAACTGCAGATTTTTTTTACTTATAGATTTATGTGGGTCTTATTACTTGATGATATGCCTTTTTTTCTCTACCACTGAAGCATATTTGTGCATATATAAATCTGCAGACAGAGAGAGAATGAAGAAAGTATAACAGTCATCTGATTGGTATAGCAATAATGGAATCATGGGTTATTGTTTGTATAGTTATATATAATTTAAAATTCTAAGCAGTCTCACAGTTAGCTAATTATACAGAATTTTGCTAAATTTGAATGAATTATAAGTATAATGCATTATTAAAGTAGTTTGTTTCAGACTTAACAGGTGGATACCAGTTAACAATACAGTAGCTTTGAAAATTCAACTATCAGAATAGCAGAATGAGTTTATGGCAGATCTGCACTCCAGCTATTGTACACTATTTCAGAAATGTCATATCTGCACTGCATCTCAAGTTGATCAAAGATAGCCATGTGTTGTTTCAGTACAAGGCACAGACAGAGGAGACAAGCCTTATGTCTTCTGGGAAAAGAGAAAGGCTTTATGGATATTCTGGTCTTTTGAATTTTAGGAACAAAGCATCTCCTCCAAACGTTGCCTAGGGCCTCAAAAGCTAGTGTTTTGTGTAATCAGATTGGATGGTTTGTACAGCAACAAAGATAAATCGTGTTGTTGATATGCAATAGATGTATAACCCAGTATGAAGGAATAAACACTCTGTAAGAAAAAGTTTGAAATATATAAAATATTTTTATTTTAATGGAGATGTGGATGCATATTTATAAAGCTGCTGGTACTCAAATGCTAAAGTTGTAAAGTATTTTGCTTTCAATTATTTTCTGATTTCTTAATGTGACCTTGAAAAAAATCCAGAGAGATTACTAATTCATTTTGAATCTGGTAAGGAGCAACATCTGCATGCTGCTAAACATTGTCTTTAAAAATGCAAATTAAGCTGTCAAAGTAAAATATTACTCTTCAGTCAGTATATTTCTCTTCTGTTATGGATGAGGGGAGCAAAAACCTGAAAATAATTTATGAATGCAGTAGGAGTGTTGTTTTACACTGATTCACTACACCTTGTTCAAACATCACCAATGTCAGAACAGAGTCATAGGATGCAATAGGCAATTATGTTATACAACAGAGAATTCTTAGCTTTTGTGCATATGCTGGTTTCTGAATATTGTTTGATAAATTAAAAGAAATGATGCAAGCATAAGTGGTACTACTTTGCTATTGAAAATTCATTTGCATGCACAAGTGCAAATTCATGGACATGCATGCCTCCCCATACACACAGATACATCTTCCTATATACTGAGCATAATGCACATAAAAATTCAAACATATCTGTTAGCACTTAAGACATCCCCACTGAATCAGAATCACTGCAGCTGTAATAACTACTAGCCCTGCTCTGTTTACTACGCATGTATAATGAACCCTAATACTAATGCTAATTAATAATGAATTTGGACATGCAACTGTGTGAGACAAGTAAAAATGTCCTGCCCATGGATAAAGTAAGGACTATGTAAAGAGTGGGTGGGAGTAAGCTGTAGCCACAGGGAGGTAAAACAACAATCATGCACAAAGTCCAAGGGTATGTAGCACATTCTTCCATGCACAACTGTAGCAAGAATAAAGAAGTTCTGTGTCAGGCTTATGTGGCAATGAGGCTTGTGCACTGATCTATTTTATGACCTAATGACATACATGCATATCTCTCTCTCTCTCTCTCTCTCTCTCTCTATATATATATATATATATATATACACACACACACACACACACACACACACACACACACACACACACACACACACACAGAGAGAGAGAGAGAGAGAGAGAGAGAAAGAAGATAACTTGTGGAAGATAGTAAGGGAATTAAGATGAAGGTAAGATGGTCATAATAGGTGGTAGGGCATTCAAGCATATACTGTAACACAGACCAGACCTGGATGGGAGGTAGTAACGCAATCAGGAATAAGGAAAACAATGGCAAAGGGGGCATAAGATACACAAAGGAAAAACAGTGATGCTGCAAAGGGGCTGGATCTGTGTGGCAGCTGTGGACACCACTGACTGTGATGTTGCTGGGGGTAGTATAATAGCCACTGCAGGTGTTCAGACAGGCCAGCATGGTGTTTTGGACTCCATTCTATATGATGCTGCTGCATATAAATGTCAAATAACTGAAAAGAAAAAAAAATAAAATAATGCATACAAGGATGGGGAGATAAAAGTACAAATATAGTGACAAAATGCAGGCACAATGCCATCAGTGTCTGATCACTTTACCTATCTTGTAATGCAAAGGTCACAAAACAACCTATGGTTGAAGCTGCAGCCATCTTCTGTTATATTGACCAAGGCACTCTCATTTACAGGCTGAATTAGAGCAGCAGTCAGAAAAAAAATCTTTTAGGGAAACTCACAGAAAATGCATGTCACACACTTGTATAAAAATAGAGACAAAAGGCATACAACTCATTATGAGAGTTGAACCCACTACCTTACTACTACTATTACTTGTATTGACTGAAGCACTTCATTTGAAGTTGAAACTACAACAGCACTTGGGATAAAAGCCCTCAGGGTAACATACATTAAATGTCTGTGACATACTTGCAGAATGAAAGAATATGCAACTCTTTTGGGAGTTTGAACCTAGAACCTTCTTCAACTCTACTCTTCAAGGCACATCAGTTACAGGCTAAGCTGCAGTTGCAGTTACAGAAAAATAAAGCCTTCAGGGAAAAACTTTGGGCAACAACAATGGAATTAAATAAATTAAATTTATTTATTTTATTTTTATTTTATTTGACATTTGTTTACCGGGGTGGTCTGACTGGGTCTATAGAACCCATTTTCAGCAGAGGCCTGGGGAGAAAAGCTCCAAATACAGTACAATAAAGAGTACAGTAAAATCCAGTACAGTACAAATCACATTAGAAACACTATACAAAATAAGTTGAAAGAACAACCTATGTTACACAGTGTTGCAATATATATATATATATATATATATATATATATATATATATATATATATATATATATATATATATATATATACTATACAAATAGACGATTCTATAACATTAAAAATATAGACAATAATAGTCACTCTCACTATACATGATGTAGTGTCCAAAAATAAAATAGTAAGTGGGTAGTGCAATGTGTGACACTGGTGTGACACTGACTGCTATAGTACATGAACAAAAAATAAATAAAGAAATAAATACAATGTTAGTTTCAGTTAGGAAAATAGTAACAAGAACGTTAGTGCTACAGAAAGATAGTGAGAGAGTTAAAAAGAATAGAAGCAATACAGCCTGAGTAGTAGCTTAAGAATATAGTATAGTAACAGAGAAGGAGTTAGAAGAGCCTTAGGATCTTGCAGTCTGTGAGGGATTGAAATGTGACAGAAGAGGAGGATGAGGCTAGTGAGGAAGAAGAGGAAGTGCTGAGCATCAGACAGACTTTATGCAGGAGCAGAGCCATGTCTTTTTAAGATGATTTTTTAAAGAGGCTTTGAAATGGGTTAGGCCAGTCATAGACCTGGTATTTAGAACTAGTGAATTCCAGAGTATAGAGACAGAGTATGAATGCAGTGAGTGACCTGGTTTTCATGTGGGTTTTGAGATAGCTATGAGATTTTTGTCTTCTGATAGTAGGGATCAATTTGGTGTATAAGGTGTGACTAGATTGGCTAGTGCAGGGCAGACTGTAGGCTTGAAAATAAAGTTGTGCAAGGTGGATAGCTGAATAAAGACAAGTTAGTTGGGGAGTTCAAGCCAATTTAGTTCTAGTAGTGGTTTACAGTGGTGTGTGTGATATTTTGAGTTTGTGGCAAACTTTGTAACTTTGTTGTAGCACTGTTCCAACTTGCGTATAGTAGAAATTTGTAAGTTAGTTAGGATAGGGGCAACATAAGAAGGGAGGGAAGTAAAAATGTTTTTGCAAGGGTAGTTTTGTTTGCTGCAGTAAAGAACTGTTTGTTTCTATATAAGTTTCTGAGCTTCTGATGAGTTTTCTTTATATTTTGCTGTATATGGGGGTCAAAAGAAAGGTTATTGTCAATGATAACTCCTAGAAGTTTGATTTCTTGCACTATTGCTAGGACAGTGTTGTCAGATGCAAGGATGTTGAAATGATCAGTGACAGGGGAGGTGTTTTTGGATGAAAGAGTACTAGTAAGAGAACTAAATGTGTCTCACATGCTTGCAGAATAAAAAAAAAAAAGAATACAATTCCTACAGGAGTTGAATTCAATTGTATTAGCCGAGGCACTCCATTTACAGTCTGAACTGCAGCAGCTATCAGACAAACTCACTAGTATAATGAAACCACACATACCTTAATATACACTGGTATAGGTACTCCATGAAAACCATTGAGCTGCAGTCAAGGCACATACATGTCCGCAGTTTCTAGGATGGTGTCCCTATCTACATGCCACCAGTCCACAATGTTGTAGCTATGGAGTCATTGAAACATTAAAAGTGGTCGAAAGACCCTGTACATCAGGTTGTGATGTCATGCACCATTGTTCAAGGCAGCCATAATAACAGCCTCTTGAAGATACATATTTAGTGATTCAGTAGCAAGCACTAACATTCATTAGCAGTTTCCTAAATCTGAACACAAATGCAAATATACTGTAAGCACAGTCCCATTGCATGGCAATTATATGTTTCTGAGTTGCTCTCCTCTATCTTGCTTTGCCTTATTAGCATACCTCCAAGATTCTCGTCATAATAATTTTACTCGTTACTATGATATTACATGGCCATTAGCATATACCATGCCTGACCATGCTGCCTGCCATGCTCAGTTTGTGAAGCATGTGTTTCTGAATTGCACACACCTTGCCCATAGCTGTTTGCCACTCAAATTCGCTTCGCACAATGCAGGAAATATTTCTGAATTTGGCTCAGTAATACAACTAAGAAAATGCACTGCTGCTTGTACCTTTAATATCATCACTAGATATTTCTTTTTATAACTTTCAAGCAACTAACAGGAATAAAATATATGCCATGCATAAATATATAACTTATTCTAATTCTCCATGCACAATACAACAACCTACATACAAAATATAAAATATTAGACTGTAAGAAAGTCATATATGCATGGCTGTGTTTTACAATCAATTAAAAATAACAGCATTAATTTGTAGTCCAATTTTCCTATGCTGACACCTCTGTATATTCTTAGCGCTGACATTTTCAGCACAGGTAACCTTTGTTTTTGTCTTGTTCAGTCTGCATCTGTAACTTTAATATTTACTTCCATGTATAAATACATGCAATGTACTTATTACATGAGTCCAGGTGTGATCTGAGTTCTACAGGCAGACATGTATGTGAACCTGTGGTTGTGATAGTCTGGAGAGCTGACATTTTCTTTCGTGCTTCTTAAGCACATCTGTGATTTTTTTGGGTCACTGAATAAGTATGTCATACACTAAATAATGATATAAGCATGCATGCTCAGATTCAGTGATAAGTGATTATGTCATACACTAAATAATGATATAAGCATGCATGCTCAGATTTAGTGATAAGTTACTACTTCTTTGTACTTCTGGAAATTCTTCTATCTATACCTTCATAATTTTATAAAGATTGAGTGATGTTGTCCCTCCCACAAAAGAGGACAAGAAGCCATGTCACAATCAATGCTTCTTTCTTAGCTTGTGCAGTTACACTAGATACCATTTTCTCAAATATGTATAGAGTGTTTCATAAGTGATAGCATAGCTGCCAGTTCTAGCTAAACAAACTGGATATCATGGCATTTTTGCATCATTGTCAAGACAGTCAGTGGTGCAACAGGTAGCACACTTGCCATTGGTCCAGAAGGCTGTGGGTTCTATTCCTACACCAGGGGTATGTATTGCTGACACTGCAGTGCAGCAAAAAGCAGGTGCTGTACTCCTAAGTGTATCGCCCTTTGGATGTGACACTAAGCTGGTGTGCCATCTGCCTGAGCTGGTGGTAGCTCAGGATGATGTAAAAGATCCCTGGCCATCAATCAGAAGGGCAACTTCCCTGAAGCCCTGGGCAAATTTCCTCAAGTAGTATAAATACCACCTTGGGTCTTCTCTGAAAGCAGGCTACTAGCTGAGTGGAACTAACCTAGTTAACAAAGGATAAATAAGTGTAATCCATCCCCTTAGTGCTTAGTCCATTTTCACAGAAAATAAAAAATGAAGGAAGCTGAAATCTTTGAGTTGCAGTCATATCTGTTATTGACCATTTTCTTTGATTTTATTACTTTTCTGTAGTGTTTCATTAAATATAATACCACTTCATCTTATTACTTTTCTGTAGTGTTTCATTAAATATAATACCACTTCATCTTATTTTCATGTGCTTTGTACCACAGTGGGATTATCCATCTTTTTTTACTGGCAGAGTTTCTACAAAATGTTATGGCAAGGAGCCCTAGAGGAAATGCATACAAAAGGAAGTATATTCAAAGGAGTGTTATAAAGTATGTTAAGTTATGCTTTGCTCAGTCTTTTCAATAACCTTAAAGAAGGGTCTTGCAAGCCCTTATTTACACAAGCAGGTGTAGATAAATAGCACTGAAATCTTACTAGAAATTCCTGGTGGGTCTGAAGGCAAATGTTATCCAGAGCAAAGCATGAGTGGGCACAGCAATTGAGTGAAATGAAGTACTAAAGCATACAGGTAAATATAGAATGCTCAATTATCTCTAGGATAATGAAAGAGTGTATAATACAAAACTATATACATTTTGATGATGGTTATTCGTGTTTGCATATATTTACATCATCAGCCCAAAAACCTCTTCTGCCCACACTTTCTGCTCAGAAATGAGGTAAAGATCGGTGATGTACTTTTTTGTAATTACTATACAATATAATAATGAGGACCATGAGGAAAAAAATGTCACTGCTAAGGAATATGTCAAACCAATCATTCTATAATGTTTTCATACTCAAGAATGCACAAAGTATATAATTACTGCAACAGAGCTTTATCTGCTAACCACTGTTTGTAACAACTCACAGTAAGTATTCTCATAATATACAAGCCAGTTGCTTGTTGGAAGTATGGCTGATGCATGACTGCTCTCTGCAGTATGGCATGCTTTGGCATTGAGTGTGCTTTTTCTTACCCAAAAGGTGATTCAGTATTATAAATCATTCATACATTAGACAGGAAACATTTCACGCTATGCAAATCCCTTCTGAATGAATGCAGTCTGTATTTATAGAAAGTTAAATGATACATGTCTGAATCATCCAATGTAGTAACAGACTAGTAAAGTAAATTACTAATGTAAGGCTTTTTTACTTACAGGGCTGGATGTCAACCAAATAGAGTTTCTGCATCCAGGCCTTGAACAATTGGCATATGAGTTTTGATTTGGTTTGTGCATATCTCAATAGATTTTTTTCCCCTTAGAGGTCTACATGTGCCTAATATTGTTACCAAGAGAAAATATCTTCATCTGAGGTCTATTGCTTATTCAGTTGTAAGAAACATTGGAATTGAAAATAACTCTCATGGTTTGGCCTGAATAGGACAGGCCTTTGAGACAGACAGACTAGGCAATAGACTAAAGCATTTTGTTGGGATGAAGAAGGGCATGTTTCCTGTTGTTTATTTATGTATTCATTCATTCATTCATGTATTTCAGTATGTATTTATGCCTTTATATTTGCACTGCATTTCTACTTAATGACAAGATAATCATAAATCTGAGAAGAGTTGTATTACAATAATTCTTTGCTGATGTAATATGCTTGTATGATGTGAAATATATCTTAAATTTAATTAATATGTATTAATGTATTTTAATACGAGTACTAGGAAGAAGCAGAAGGGCAAATCAAGAATCAGACACTAAATGTTAAATGATGTAAGTGCTTTCATCTGTATTTATTAAAACAAACTTCTTCAGACAACAAGAGGGGATCCTTGGACTCAAACTGGAATGCTGTGAACTTAAGTGGCAAGTTCGATTAAATGCACATAGCTTTCCAGGGTTGAATGAAACATGCCGAATACAGTGCTTTTTAAAGTTGAAGGCAATGGATAGGTAATATTTTTTGGTTTTAAGTGTTTATATCTGATGGTTTTTATGGTTGTATTTCGATTTAATGTGTTTTCTCTTCTATCATACTTTATGGTAGTCAGAAAATTTTTATGAATGAATTGACTATTTAGTTGTAGTTCAGTCTTTGAACCACAAGATGGTGGTGTTTCTAAAGATTTGTCTTAGTGATGGAATTTCCTTTTGGGTTACATGATTTAATGGAGGGCTGTTTAAACTGTCTTCTTTACTTTGCTCTTGTTGTCTGAAGAAGTTTGTTTTAATAAATACAAATGAAAGTGCTTACATCATTTAACATTTAGTGTCTGATTCTTGATTTACCCTCCCGCTTCTTCCTATTACTTGTATTACTAGATTTTGTGGCTTTTTTGGCTTTTAATGTATTTTAAAGCAGACATCTACTGCCATAGACCTCTGATGATTGATATTTTTTATACAGCAACCGCAACCAGGTCTGTGCTGGATAAAAGGCAGTAGTCTGGATGTAGTACTTGTCTTGGCTTTTATAATTTTATGACAAAAATGATGCTGGCTATTATGTGCTGGGTAAAATGCCAATTAATGTATATGTGTGTGTGTGTGTGTGTGTGTGTGTGTGTGTGTGTGTGTGTGTGTGTGTGTGTGTGTGTGTGTGTGTGTGTGTGTGTGTGTGTGTGTGTGTATATATATATATATATATATATATATATATATGTGTGTGTGTGTGTGTGTGTGTGTGTGTGTGTGTGTGTGTGTGTGTGATTGTGTATGTGTGTTTCCAGTTTGCTTAGTAAACAGATAGACAATCAGTGAAGAGAGAATATGATGCCTAGAAAGATAAGTATAGCAATGATGATGCCACTGATGATGGTTTAACACCTGGTTAGGTATTTTATAGTCTCAACAAGATGGATTGTATGAGGCAGAAATAGTGTGTGACAAAGTTGTATTACTGGTCAAATTGGCTTTGATCAGTTGTTTAAAGCTGATTGCAAATAATAAAATTACAGATGTTCTAGCTTTCTTATCTTGTTTAGTTCTCTTCTAAACCAAAGGATGAGTACAAAGCCAGTGACTTACTCTTGTCAGACACTTTTTTTGTCTCATCCCTCTTGTATAAAATAGTTAATGCTCTGTCTGTAGTATGATATTGTAGACTTCCAACAGTACCATCTCTCATATCATGGCCAAACATTTATACCATCTGTGCCTTTTCACCAAGTGTGCAAGAAACAACTCACCCCTCCCCTAAACAATTTACCATGGCATTCAAACTGCACTAATGCAATTAAAATCACCTACCCATATGACAAATTTCTTTGACTATAGAAAGAACTAAACACTGCAAAACATTTCTACTATGGACCATAATAAATAATGAAAGTCAGATCCCAATCAAACATGTAGCATTTACCAAGGACCTAATAATTTATAAATTTCAAAATGTTCACAAAGTCAACCCACACAAATAGACCTACCTATGTAACAAAATAAAACTTATCCAAAGCAGCAAGCACACAAGCCTTGCCTGAGTGCCCCTTTAAACATTTAATTTCTATTACACTGAGTCTAACCTAGCAAAAAGATGTATCAGCAATTAAATAATAAATCAGCTGTGAATACCTCTATTGACTGCTAACAAAAAGCAGAGTGTTCATATCAAGTGTAATATGTAGAATTAATAATTTTTTTCATAAATATAGATGCTCTCTCTTCATATTTAATCACTGTTTATGCACCATTCCCACTATCACAATCATTGTCCATAACCAGGTGTATTTCACTGCTCGCATTCTTCATGGTGTCGTTCTCCAGACTTTACATCCATTAATATGAATGAGTCTTAGGAGCTATGCTTTGTTTTATTAATTTTCTTTAGTCTAACAAAATGCAACCTAGAAATAATAAAATCATGGGAAAATCACATTTCATAAAGGATAAAGACATCTCTGTCTCCTAGCAGAAGGGCAATACTCCAACACCTGTACATTTATATATACCAACCCTTGTTTGCAGAGCAGTCCTGCAAAGTAGAACACTGTCCAAGAAGACAGAAGTCTTACACAAAGACTTCTGAATAAAATAGAAGTAGATTAGTTTTGTTGTGCCTTTTAGTTTTCTTTTTTGT
This sequence comes from Protopterus annectens, assembly GCF_019279795.1. Taxonomy (NCBI): domain Eukaryota; kingdom Metazoa; phylum Chordata; order Ceratodontiformes; family Protopteridae; genus Protopterus; species Protopterus annectens. The sequence goes on along the minus strand of NC_056738.1, from coordinate 293,697,941 downwards.
GGCTTGCAATGAAGCAAAAGCCATGTAAAGTTACTCAATGAACATATATTTGAGTGAGTGTAGAGTAGTCTAGTCTTTAAAGGATCATAAATATTAAAAACTATGAATCACAGATGGATCTATAATTGTGTTCTTTAGTTTTGTTACAAGGATGTGAGAGGATCTTGCCCCTTTCTGCCAATCTAAGCTGCAGTAAAAACTTCAGACGTGCTATCTACAGAAGAATGTGTAACAGCACAGACTCTGATCAACTGCTGAGAACATCAGTGCCTACAGCAATGACAATTTTTACAAAACCTCCATTTTTGTAACTGTTGTGAAACAAATACTGCCATATTCACTCTTTACAGTGGTTCCTATTAGCATGTATGTAGCCCTAGAAATTATATAAATAACATTCCGTAAATTAAACTTTCACACAGCTTTCTTTCAATTATATCAAACAGTTCTCTCTCACATAAGCTGATTACTCTGGCAACTGTAAACAGATTTTTACCATTCAAAAAATGTTCTCATCCATAACTTGTAAATGCTCTTTATGTTTTGAGCAAAATATAATAATACTCTTCAACAAACAAAGCTATGTTAAGAGCAGGTAATTTTTTTAAGCCAAGCACAATGCCATTTTGGTACACGTTCTCAAAACATCATGGATCCATTAGAAGCTGTATAAATTTTTTCCATAAAAAAGACTTTGCCCTTTTGTATAGAATTATAATGCTGAAGTGTTCCCCAAAACTTGCTCGGAGTATGAGCTCACAGTCAAGATTAATTAGGTCTTAATGTTAATGAGTGTTTGCATAGATGATAGACAACTGATTGGAAATGGTGAAGAAGCTGCATGTAAGATCATTAGGGAGCTAAATATGTATGCACCATTTAAAAGTAGAGCCGATCATTAGCTGACATGATATTAGCTTCCTAAATGACAGCATATACAAACAAAATAATAGGTGGTGTTTGAGAATAAAAATTGATAGCTATATTATAAGTGCAATCACCCTTTTAGTTAGAAAAAGTAAATAAATAAAAAGGCAAGCACATATTAAAAATATAACTGTCACTGGCATGAAGCATGAGGTTATTGGCAGGAAAAATGTTGCTGTGAGTTTATTAAATAAAGAATTTGGTAAAGGTGAGGAAGCTGTAGTAAAAGCAATTTTATAGCTATTACTAAGAAATGGAAAACAGGAAATAAAAGGGTCTGATACTTGTAGTGAAGGGTAGGAGGTAACTTTGAGGCTTACTTCTCACTATAGCACTGAGTTAAGAAGTGGAAGGAAAAACTAAGAGAAATAGGGAAATTCTGATGTCCAAAAAGGAAATAAGATAAAAGATTAAACTGAACCCTTCGTTTATAAGTGTCTCATTAAAGTACACTCATAAGAGCACACCTCTAAGAGACTGATTGCTCATATGAGCGAATGCACAAAAATGCAGACAATTTTTATTGTACTCCCCAGGCTGCCTCCTAATTTTATATACTACCTCTGACATCACACAACAGTGGAGTAAGGGCACATACCCCTTCCCCACTGTATTGCAATCCCAATCAAAAGACTACTGGGAGGCACTCCATTTGGAAGACTATTTGCTCTCATTAGTGTTCACTTTTTTTTTACAGCATGAACAAGTGTTTGCTCATGTGAGAGTTCTCTCTTCCAAACTATTTTTGTTGTTGTGTCTTTCAGCTTATCCGAGTTAGGGGTCGCCACAGTGGAACTCCGGTCCGCTAATGTTTGGTAGTGGATTTTTACATGCCGAGTTACCAGCCCTGATGCACAACCTTCAACGAAGGCATGCCCATTCACGCATGCCTCCACACAGAAGATGCTCTAGCTGAGAATCGAACGCGACAACGTCTTGCTGTGAGGCGACAACACTACCGCAGCACTATATATATATATATATATATATATATATGTATATATATATATATATATATATATATATATATATATATATAGGTTCACATCTAAATTTTGAAATCCCAAAATCTCGAGGTTCAGAACATCGAGTTCAGAATCTCGAGATCTTGGAATCTCGAAATTGTGAACCCTCCCCAAAAACACCACTAAACACGCAAAAAACAAGCGTATGCACGGGGGCAAGCACTCCTGCACCCCCCACACCCCTGCAACTTAAATATACCAACTCAGAGATCACACTACAGTGAGGACAAGGGAAATCTCCCTGTCCACGCTGTATGCCGATCTCCATTCAGGATCTTTAATCATATGTGATTTGAAGTTTTGGACTTTGAAATTCTGAACGTAACCCATATACATATATTTACATATATATATATATATATATATATATATATATATATATATATATATATACATACACACACAAACACGAGCATATTAAATCTGCAGAAAAAAAGACATCAACAACAGAAAAAGAGGGTGCTCCTGCTCTGTTGATATGACGATGATGCCACAAAATGAGCGGGACATGAGTGGGGTTATGAGACCTGAATGGGTGAGGCCTAAGTCTGGTTTTAGCCACAACAAGAATTGACAGCTCTACACAGGACAGCCAGCTGACTGACTTACAGAACTAATACCACAAAGGCCAGAAAAACCTTTTTTGGGAAACAAAAAAAAGTAATTTTAGTTCTATCCTGGGCACCCTGGTCTTCAGCATTTACTTTTCTGATGTTAAAGAGGTGTTGATGGGTTATGGCTCATTAGCTTTACCAATGGTTGTAAACATGGTACCATTACCTATTCTTCAACAAGTTTCACTTGTATTCATACCTGGCACACTAACTGTGGCATTTGCTTAATGACAAAAAGTGCAGTGCTACATTTGCCAAGTAAGAATTCCCTGCTTAATACCATATTAAAGACACTCCCTTAAAAATGACTTAGTTATGTGAGATCTGGGTATTATTATGTGTCAAGTCATATTCAGAAACTCCCTCTGTCTAGCCCAACTAGTTTACAAAAGAATATCTTCTGAGAGTAAGGAAGTTATTGTCCCTCTATATCTTCCTTAACTGACTTATCAGAAAACATACCACTACCTTTGGCATGTACCTCTCTGTTTTTCAGCATAAGAAGTGTCACTGATTTATGCTCAAGAAAATTACTGATTTAAATTAATTCACTTACTCTGACAGAATAAAAAGCCATCTCACTGTCCTATACAAGGTCCTTCATGGTGATCTGTGCCTATCCTTCCAATCTTACAAGACCCCCACCTTCCTTGAGTGTCTTTAATGCCTACACAAAACAAATAACACCAAGAACACCCGTACCAAAGACATTAACATTCATTGGCAGATAAACAGATGATGGTGTCACATTACATTTGTAACCCAACAAATACCTTGCAATGCATTGGCCACACTTCTTTGCATGATTGGATAGGCAATTGTAAATTCACCTCCGTGGTATGTATCATGACACTCCTTGACTGGGGAGTCTAATAAATTTTGTCTTAGTTGGCTAGTCTTCTCAGTGATCTTTGGGACCAGCAGACCAAGAATTTATCTATGAACTGCAAATTTGTTTAAACATCCTGCATTTACTTTTAATTCTCTGAAGATAATTAATGTGCTTTTTACTTCAATACAGCTCTGTGCCCTGAGCAATAAGTTCATATATGATGGTTAGATATGCCAGTAAAAGCAACACTTAGAGCTCCCACAAGTGTTTATGTTTATCAATGAATAGAAATAGAATTATGTTTCCAAATTCTAGAAATATGGAAAACATTTGTTATTATAAGTGTCATAGCATTAATGCATCATTTATGAGGAAAGGTGGTGAAATGTGTATATACGGATGTTTTGAAAATACTAAAATAGATAAGTACTTCATTTTCAAATATAGGGGTACATTTTTAAAATGTGATAAAAATGGGAAACATAGAATGATTAAATTAGTCTATAAGGAAGATGTAGATACACTGATTCACTAACATTATTAATGTGCCCATCCACAGAGTGTTAAAAGAAATATTCCTAAAGGAGAACCTATGCATTTGCCGTGTAATGCATCTGACAAAAAAAAAAAAGTATTTGAAATGGATTTTATAGAAAGACTTGTGAGAATTTGGAAGACCTTTTTAGAAAATAGTGCTACACAAGTGGAATATATCAGGCATTTCATTCTGGATCACTAAGGTTTTCTTAGAAGTATTGATTTAATTATAAAACTGTGATATGTGATGGTTACAAATGGTAGTAAAAAAGCTTCTTGTTAAAATGGCTAAGGAATCATATACAATTCTGAAGTATATTGTTACTGCAGAGTTAACAAGGATTTGAGTTAACAATGATCTGGTTCCTGTAGTCAGGGATACAGGGTTTGATTCCTTCCAGCTTCATTTGCCTACAGTGTGACTGAGCAGATTACTTGACCAAGCAATTCTCCTGGGTCTTCTCTGAGAAGGACACTTGTGCACTTAGGGTAACCAGTGTGTAGTAAAGGATGAGCATAATGATGGTGTTTTCTGAGCAGTTCAATATAGCACATCTTTTTATGTTAAAAGTAAAATGCACCTTCTTAACTAAGTTAGTAGTTCAGTACATTGCTTGTCTGAAAGAAGGATGTTTCTAAATGAGTCAAGTTATATTCTGCCTATCAACAGGGCCATCTGCAAATTCTGCCCAGAATTTATTCTCTGCACTTTTCACTATTTTTATTCTGCTCCCCATACAAAAACTAAATTTCTTGAACATGACATTATAATTCAATTAAAATGCTGAAACTATTCAAGCAAATTTAACAAAAGATAACAATTATTTAACAAAATGTTGTAGTATATGGTAAGTACAATCACTAGTAAGTCATTTTTTCAAGGGATTTACTGCATGCCAGGTTACATCATTCAGGCTAAATGACATTAATGCCAGAGCACATGACCTAAAGCAGTTACATAATTTTATAGTGACAAAGAAAATGAAGCAACAAGTGTGGGAAGAGGTGACAATATCCCCCATTTATGTGGATGAGGCAGTGATTACATGGCTTTTTTCTGTATGGCATACGTTTTCTGTTGTTAATGTTTCATTCTAAAGTTAATTGAAATATATTAGAAATTTAAATTACATGGTTGTTTAAAATGTTGAATAAGTTTAAGAGACTTGTATTTGGTGTTTTATTAAAGTTTAGTAACCTAACAACATGCTCTAAACTGCAAAGAAAGCTTTGCTAGTAACCACTTTTGTGAAATGTGCCATTATCACAGTTTTTGGCAATTAATGTTATTTGCATTTAAGCGGTTGGAAATTAAAATATGCTAACTGTACTAAGGGGAAGTGAGGGAATGTGTTTACTAACTCATTTATTTGTTGGCAAAAATGAAGAATTAATTAAGTTTCCATTCCAGTTTATTATTATTCAAGTTGGGGTACCTCAATGAATGATTAATATGAGTTGCACTGCATGCCTCAAAGAGGTACTGTACAAAGCTTAGCCTGCACTGCATTTGAAGAAAACTCGAAATAAAAACATCTATACAAAGAAGGAAATCCGTCAAATAATCTAAGTTATTAGGATTATCACCTATCTCTCTAAGTGGGACAAGTCTTTATATGATCAGTTGTGTCCTGTGGATAAAAACTAAGAAATGAAAACTGTCCTGAGATGCTATAACAAAAAATAGTTTCTGTTTCCCTTACTAATTGAATTAAACAATATCCAAAGCACCTTAATGTTATATGAAACAGCAGAAATTGTTCAAATTCTGCAAGAGTGCACTTTTACTCTTGAAATCAAGTGAATTCCACTCCTTTGTGCTGGTTATGGATATGGACTAACCTGAAAAATCTCACAGTCCCATAAAAATGACACACTTTTGACAAATGTATATTTGATTAATGTATGTATCTAAGTTGTAGCATATAGCGACATGTTAGTGGTTACTGGGTAAAGGTACTAAATCCTACAATTCGTCCCACAGATTTGGAAAACATATTTCCACACTTCTTGATAAAATTTTCTGCAGTTTTCTAGTGGTCCCTCATATCAGTCAAGTTATCTTTCAAAATAGCCAGATTTGTGATGGTGACCTAATTTATTATCTAATCATTAAAAACTTTTTCAACTTATGACATTTTCCATGCAAAGGAGGAAACACTTACAGCAGACTTGCATGTTGTTACTGACCTGTAGTTGTGGACAATATGGACATGAAGGGCACATTGATTAATAATCAAATACTAGGACACTGGCAGATAATGGAGATGAGCTAATAATGACCATGGAAATAACTGCCTGGATAGCAGATATAGCTTTGGGGAAAATGAAAACACTTGAGAAGAATGTTGGCACATTTGGAAGTTCAGAACTATTGAGCAGTAGGCTCACAAAGGATATGTAGGACACGTTTCAGTCTTCAGACATTTCAAGACAAAGTGTCTCAAAGTAAGCCACTTAGGTTTATTAAGGCAGAAGCCTAAATGTCTAGTTATAGTTTTATAGTTGTACAAGGAAGACTGATACAGAAAAGGGACAGGAAATTGATGGGATGAAACAAAAGAGCAAAGGATAGTAGACATAATAATTATGAACATTGCTTCAGAGTGAATGCTGGTCTACATTTATTGGAATGAAAATATTTAATGAAATAAATATTTTTATATTTTTAGAAATCAATTAACACACATTTCTTGAAAAAGCATTCATGAGCCATGTAGTATATTTTTGTATAAAAACAGTCACATCTGGTGAATAACTAATAGCGGATTGACAAGTAAGCTGACTTATTTGTTATCCGACTCCACTACAGGAATCTCTCTATGACTCAGGAAAACATAATATATACTTCAGTGTACTAGAGATATTCCACATTCAACGTGACACCATTCTAATAGGCGACTTTAGCTACGCCAGTATAAACTGGAAGCCATATACAACCCCTAACATTTGGGCCCCAAGATTCCTGCACTTTGTAAAGGCAAGTATGTTGGACAAGTTTGTCTGTATGCCCATTACTGGTGCACATATCCTTATTCTGAACCTTAGAAATATGTCTGCATGTTGGACCTTCCCTAGTATAATGTTCTCTCTGGTGATATCATACCATAAGGCTGCCTTCTTTGAAGCAAAGGTAAAACCAGAGACACCGGCTAACACTGGGACTTTTTAAACATCCTACTATTAAGTGATACTCTGGCAAAATTTCAAGCCCCCAAACCACTAAAAATACTGCTGACTGTGCAGTATCATTCACAGAAAACCTGCATAATCATATTAACAGCTGCAGAGATACAGCTATACCTATGTGGATTAACCATATGATCAACTGTGAAACTAGCATCCCAAGCCAGGGACAATCGCAAAGCTTTCTTCAGCTATATCCATAACCTCAGAGTCAATACACAACAATGTATCAAATTAATTGTAAATGGTGTCACCTATAGATAGCTAGAATATATAGCAAACCACCTGGCTGACAGATTTAGCTCCAATTTTACAGCACTGTCTCTACCAGATACCCCTCAGGAAATGCCCACATCCATAACTTCTGCAACTATCACTGGAGAGCAAGTACTTGAGGCATTCTCCAAAGCCAAGAACAGCTCGTCCATGGGTCCCAGTAATATCCCAGGAAACATAAACTATAATGCCCACTATAATTACTATTTGACTATAGCCTCCAAACCATCTTCTTGCAAAATGAATTGCTGTGTTATCCCCCTGCACAATGGCTGGCCATCTATAGACATAGAGAATTATCAGCTCATATGCCTGATTTGCCTGCTATGCAGAGGTATGGAGAACATAATCACGGATATCTTAAATGATGACACAGATAATCTACAAACACTGGATCCAAATTGGGTTTAGCAAAGGCTGCTCTTGCCTACAAAACCTGGTCATCAGAGCAATGGCCAAGAGAAAAATGGTGAATACTGCCTACCACAACTTGGCCAAGGCATATGACACAACACCCCACTCGGTTATTGTAGAAAAGCTCACTAAACTATGTATAAACCCTTGCATCACCTTCTAGATAGCAAGCTGGCTTACAGACCAGATGCAAGTTGCTAAAACAGGGAGTCTGCCTCCACAAAAAAGACAGTTACTAGGGGCGTGCCTGAAGGCTCAGTGCTGAGGCCACTTCTGTTTGGCATCTACTTCTCTGAAGTCAAGGTTAATGTCAAGGGCCTCTTGCTGACCAAGACTGCAAAAGACTGCAAATCAGTTGCAGTCTTCAAATCCTTTCAGGACACACATACACTCAAAGAAGGAATGACATATCCTAATAAGTGGTGTCAGAGTTATGATGTAAAACTCAGTGCCAAAAAGTGCATCATGGTATCATTTGGAAAAATGGCCACTCACTCCAGCAAACCAGTACATTGGCAATATACCCCTAAGTATAGGCTCTGTAGTCAGCGATTTGAGATGCATGGAGACAGTGATTTAGCACTTGACCATCATGAGTCTTCTGTACTAATGAAACATTTTATTTATTTATTGATTGATATTTGATTACGGGAAAGTCCAGCTGGGTAGAAATCCATTTTCAGTGGAGACCCAAGGAGAAAAGCTCTAAATTATTACAAAACATTTTAAGAACAATAATTTTACAACCTTCAAAAATAAAACAAAAACATTTGCAGTTTAAATAATTATAACAACTTATACATAATATAAAAACATTGATTAAGAATCAATACAAGTTATATGACAACCATTTAATATTTAGAGAAATTTCAGACAGATTGTAGAGAAATTAAAGGTAAGTTAGTCTAATACAAACAGGAATTGTGATATGAAGTGAGGGAAAACAGGCTTATCATATATTTAGAGAGAAAGTCAGGGAAGACAATTTGATAGAAGTAAGGAAGATAAGTGAAGAGGGTAGATACACAACCTATAAGCAAAGGTATTCTGCTCTCATAGGGCCAGTCACTGAGTGCAATGACCCCTTTGGAATGTAGTTGCTCACACATGCACAACAGATGTAGTGCTCTCGCAGATCCTTAAAAAAAAAGAATACATGGCATAGAAAACACGTCCTACGGGAACCACCTCAAAGTCTTGTGTTTATACTCAGGTCTCCTACTTGCTGTTGAGAGGCAACCTACATCTGGCTTACAAAACATCCTCTGATCCAGCTCTAATGAACTAGTTGCACATTTGTAAAATAGCACCAGGAACACCCCCATCCAGGGACTAAACCTTGCCTGCAATATAAACAGGACAACCTGGAGAGACAGGCATGTGTCTCAGAGCCTCCCCCTCTCTAGAATCCTTGGAAACCAATACCTATCAAATTTTATTAGAAAGCTTGGTTAGGCATAAAAATGCCCCCTGGGTCGATAGCCTAGTATTCTACTATGGTGATGATACTTTTTCTCTTTTTTAATTTGGTTGCTGTAGACATTATGCAATATATGGAGATTATTATTCTTTCCCTTAGTCTATTCTTCCATAAGCACGAGGCTGACACTTGTGCTTTGAAAATGATAGTGATGAACAAGGCAGTTGAAAGAAAGGGCAAAGGGCAGGCATGGTTGTACATCTCTCACTTAAAAATCAAATCTTTGTAAGTGTGTAAACAGGCCTCAAACCGAATGCCAGTATTCAAAGTTAAAATAAAAAGATATTTTTGTGGTGATTCTTATTTGAATAAATTCATTGACGGCAAAGTCTTCAGTCTTTTGTGTAAATTCTTGAAACAGAGTCTATTATTACTACATCATCTCTGTTACATTATATGTTTTTTCTAAGTAAAGAGATTTCTGGTCTATTGATTAATTAACATTAGTCATAACCTAATAGATTTGGCAGCCTCATATTTACTGCCTGAAACACAATTCTAGAATTGTTGGATCATCTATTAAATTAGACAGCTGAGTATTTTCACATCATTTCACCGTGAGTACTGAAAAAAATGAATAAAACATGAAGATTTTGTATACCAGTCTTTATTGATGGATTTTATAAATCATCACTGAAAATCCTTGTTTTGACAGTATTCTTACTTTTAGCAATTCCACACAGCAATGTGATATACCAAAACCAGTGAATTATTATGTTTTGATTCTTGAAAGTGTGTTAGAAATACAGAAAGACATTATCATCTAACAAAATGCCTGAATGAGAAACCAAATAATTTTCTCAAATTACTGTATATAAAACACATTACTTTTAAAAAGAGAATTATCTGTAGAGGAAAACTATTAATCCTTTAATAACAGTAAACCATAGTAGTACCTCCAGTGGGTTGGAAATGTTTGACAAGAAGAATAAAATAAAACTGCAGTCAGCATTTTTTTCTGTGTTTATTTAAAGCAATGAAAATAGTAGTAAGTGCATATGGCAACCACAATGTGCCTATGGCAACCACAATGTGCCTATGGCAACCACAACGTGCCTATGGCAACCACAATGTGCCTATGGCAAACACAATGTGTCTATGGCAAACACAATGTGCATATGGCAACCACAATGTGCCTATGGCAACCACAATGTGCCTATGGCAAACACAATGTGCCTATGGCAATCACAGCGTGTCTATGGCAACCACAATGTGCCTATGGCAAACACAATGTGCATATGGCAACCACAATGTGCATATGGCAACCATAATGTGCCTATGGCAACCACAATGTGCCTATGGCAAAGAAAATTCATGTTGAAAGTACAAATGCTAATAAAGTGCCACGAGGAATGGCTGTCTGCAATGAATTTTTATCTTTTTTAATATACTTAATCCTTAATAAAAGTTACATAACAAGAACATTAAAGCATCTCTTTGCATTACTGGAATGCAAACCTGACTAACCACCTGTAAACTAACGTAACAGAAACAAAACTGTTCCTTATAATCAGACAAAAAGAAATATGCTGCTTTCACTGAAGAAATTAAACACCATCGTACTGACTTGACAGAAGAACATATATTCAATGTATATGAATCTATAACCGTAAAAGGTAAAACATCCACACACACACACACACACACACACACACACACACACACACACACACACGCGTGTATATATGTGTATATACACATACACACACACACACACACACACACACACATACATGTGGATATAATCTGAAACATCAAAGTATACAAATGTAGAACAGCTAAACATTGATCCTGAAATAAAGCCAAAACACACACATAAAAAAACATGCTTTTTTGTAGGGGAAATCATCCCATGACTTCCACACACCCCTGATAATTATATATATATGATCACCAAGATCACTCTACAGAGAGGAAAAGGCAAATTCCCCAGTCTCCACTATTCACAGTCCTGCATGGACTTAATGTTGGCAGAAATGATCAGAGGAGTTTCATTCACTTATGTCTAAGCAAAAACGTTTAACATTACATACATTACATACTTTCAGTTATATGTATGTGTTCTGTATCTATCTAGCTATATATATATATATATATATATATATATATATATATATATATATATATGGGTCCACTTTTAAATGCCAAAATGCTGAAACCTTGAGTTGTAAAAAAAAATCCCAAAACACAGAGATTTCGGTATCTCGACATTTAAAAGTGAAAAAAAAAATCCACAAATGAACTAAAATAGTGTTTGCAGGGGAGTAAACCCCCTGCACCCCCTATATGGGGGGCTGTGGTCCCCACACCCCACTACTTAACTCTATCAACTCTGAGATTGGACTACAGTGAAGAGAACAGTAAGTGCAACAGGAGCATTACTGTTCTCTTCACTCTAGCGCAATCTCAGAGTTAGTATATTTAAATAGGGGGGTACAGGGGGGGTTTGCCATCCTACAAACACTTTATTTTGGTGTCTGTCTTTTTTTCCCCACTTTTAAATGTCGAGATACTGAAATCTCAATGTTTTGGGTTCATTTTTTTAAAACTCGAGATTTCGGCATTTTGCATTTAAAAGTGGACCATATATATATATATATATATATATATATATATATATATATATATATATATACATATATATATATATTTATATATATATTATATATATATATATTTAAATATATATATATATATATATATATATATATATGTATATATATATATATATATATAGAGAGAGAGAGAGAGAGAGATAAATGTGTGTGCATTAGTGTACACCATATAATCAAATTCTCATTTTATATAACTGCTCAAAATTTAACTCCAAAAAAAAAAAAATTAAACTCAATTTTTTTTTTTTTTTTAGCTGTGGGTAAGCCAGCCTCAGTGCTACCATACCCCCTATTACAATGGAGAAAGGGCAAATTCCCAAATGCCCAGGGCTCTACAGTCTTGCACAGTAAAAAAGTTGGTAATGTGTGATCATTTTCTTTCAACAGTGTGAATTTTTGACCAATTGAATGTGAGTATCTCATTTACATGTATATTGATCACTATCAACAAGTGGTTGGACTATGGCCAATTGGTGTTGATTGGCTGGATTTCAGCATGAATCTGTATTTCTTTTTTACATTTGCCTTCATCTTCTCTCTAATACTCCAAGATAAAGGTCATATCCATATCTTGGGTGGTCTAAAAGTTGAATCACACTGTGGTATAAAATCAGCACATAAACTATCCACTGCTGTACGTCCCATTACAAGCAATATACTTTAGGTATGAACTGATGGTATTTGTCTTAATTGTTTTTATTTACTGGGAAAGTCCAACTGGGTATGATCCTTATTTCAACAGAGGCCTCAGGAGAAAAGCTCTACATATGCAGCTAATAAGACATATTACAATTAATTAATTTTACGTATAATTTAAAGTTCAGACAGAAGGCATGTATGAAACACTTACACAGGTGTCAGACAGTATACATAGTACACAAATAACATGAAACTATGGTACAGTAGAAGCAGATCATAAAGGTACAAAATGAAAAGCGTATCTGCAAAAGTAGTTGATTTATGAATATATAGGTTTGGTAGAGACCAAGGAGGTAGTTGTAGAGGGCGAGACAGATGTAGAGAAGAGAGGTGAGAAGGCAGTTGTGTCTTTAGCATGAGTAGTTGAGAAACTGGAGAGGGGAAAAGTGGGAGATTATCATGGTGTGAGATGTTGTGAACAAATGATAGGATTAACATTAACATTATGTGATGAAGAGATGGGGAGATAAAGTAATTAGAAGAATATGTGTGCTGTGGTTTAGGCAGAATAGAGGAAGATTTAAGGTAGGAGTGTAGTGTTGAAAAAGGGGTAGTGTCTAAAGTGCTGGGGCAGAAGGTTGTGAGGAGCGAGAGAGTATGTAGGGATGGGAGAGAGACAGCAGTTGAGAGAAATATTCCGATAAGAGAGAAAGTGAAAGTAACCATCTTTAACAGATTACTGTGTGGAAAAAGTAGGGGGCCTAACCTAGTTTACAACACTAGCATAGTCAGTTATTGTTTAGGAGTTGGCTGAGTTGTATTTTTAAGACTGATAGGTTATGTATTTCTCTGAATGGATAAAGAGAAGAATTTCAGGTTTTGGAGATGTAATTTGAGTAGAGAGAATCACCTGTACCATTGTAGTTTTTGGTAACAAGGAATAGAGATTTGCTGGTTGATCTTACATCTCTGGAGCATATATAGAGCTGGAGCATGTTTGAAGTGTTGGGCATTTGTGTGGCATATATACACGCTGTGCAGTGATTAGTTGTGAGAATGTTAGGAAGTTGGGCAACTCTCGCCAGTATAATTCTTCTTAGAGCAGAGCAATAATGTGCCCTATGCTTTATTTATTTATTTATTTTTGTAGGAAATTTGGCTATTATAACATCCCTCTAATTTTAGTTTTTCTGTCTTATTAAAGTAAGTAAAAATAGGTGAAGCATATAATAGAATTGAAAGGACATAGGATCTGCCTAACGATTGTCGTGTTGAGTCTGTTAGATAAGGCTTTATTTTATCAAGTGAACCTTGTTTCATGTATGTCGTTTTGATAACTAGAAATAGAAGTTGAGTGAACTTAAGTTTCATGTCAATTAGTGCACCTAGCAGTTTTGTTTGGGAACCTGTTTCTAATCTGGTGTGGTTGGATGGGTGTAAGTGAAAGGAGGAAGGTGACTGTGTACTTTTTTCTGTAAAAAGCATTAATTTTGTTTTAACAGAATTCAGCAAAAGCTGGAAGTTGGTCAACCGTGATTTGATTGCAGTAAGAGAGAGTTGTGTTGTTTTTTTAGTTTTGGGAGGGTTTGGGCAGAACAAACAAGTGTGGAATCACCTGCATATTGTATAACTGAGGCAAGGTTGGTTGCTGTGTGTTGTTTGTTTGGGAAAATGTTAATGAGGAGTGAACCTAGGATAGAACCCTGCAGGATTCCTACAGTAACTGGCAAGAGAGGGGAAAATTTCTGCTGCTAGTTAGCTACTTGTTGCCAGATAGATTGATAGAGATGAGTGGCTAAGTCCAAGGGAGGTTAGTTCAGTGAGGAGTTTTTGATGAGAAACTGTATTGAATGCTTTAGACAGATGAATAAAGAGACTAGCTTGCCTTCGTTTCTATAGTGGTTTATAATATAAGTAAAAGTAAGGAGGGCAGCTGTGGTACTGTGCTTAGTTTGGAAACCGTGTTGTGTATTTGTTAAAAGATTGTTATTGTTAAGGTAGGCAAAAATTTGGGTATGGATGCATTTTTCTAATATTTTGTATGGAGGGGGTAGAATAGCTATGGGTCTGTAGTCTATGATTTCAGTAAAGTTTTCTTCATTTTAAGGGGGATATTTTCCATATTACCGGAACATGGTTTTCAGTAGTAGAGTGATTGTAAAGTATGGAGACTGGGCAGAAAAGAATGTCTGCTGCTATCTTTATGTATTTGGCAGGTAATTTGTTGGCTGCTAAAGTAGTTGGTTTAAGTTTGCTTAGCAGATTTTTATTATGGATGTTTGAACAGTTTGAAAAGAGAAACTATTAGTATAGTTACCTGGAGGATCTGGGATAGTGAAAGCAGAATGTGGCTTTTCTTTAATTAGTGATAGAATAGAGTTTATGAAGTAAGATTTGAATTGTGTTGCTATACAGTCTTTTTTTTTGTTGGTTTTGATGAGGTAAGGTAGAGGCTTGTTCTGGTTTCAGAAGTTTTTTTTCTTATGGATGACTAAAGTATTTCTGTATTATTATTATTATTATTATTACTACTTTTGCTGGATGTTAGTGAAGTACATCTGTTACCTTTTATAATGTGCTTTTTAGAAAGATTTCTAATATGTCAAAAGTTTTGTAGAGTTCCTAGGGTTTTATTTGTATACCAATGCTTTAGTAACTGCACAGTATCCATTGATAACCGACAAGCTGGTGTAGATCTTACCATTTTAGCTCTGATTGGTGCCATTTTGTTTAGGATCTTTAAGAAGGTGTGATTAAAATGCATTATGGCATTATCTAGTGGAAGTGTCTTCAGTGAATTCCAATAATTGTGGTGGAGAGAGTATTTGAAGATTTGTTTATTAAACTTGTTTCAATTGTGTACTTGACAATATGTTATTACTTTGTTTGAAAAGATGCATTATCTCAGCAGGTAGGTGGGGAGTTGGCCACTAATACTATCTGGCAGGCAACCTGAGAGGTTTATGTTAGAAGTTTTATTTGCTATCTACTCTAGTATAGATTGTCTTTTTTTTAATGTATTCCAGTTGTTGACTTAATTAATTGATAGAAACCATGTAAGTTTAGGGAGTTTATTGGGTTACTTGAGTTACAGATATACCAGTCTATGTTGAAGTCCCCCATCATTATGGTTTCTTGGTGGAGGTTTTGCAATATCCAAATAGAACATTCTTCACTGCATTTATGTTTTTGCCTGGAGGTATATGGATTCCTCTAAAAATGATAGATGCTTTTGTTATTTATTTTTAGTTTTGTGACAATTATCTCAGCATTGCTAAATTTTGGAATACTAAGGTTGAGAAGGTCTACATTAATATTATCTTTATTTACAATTGTTATTTCTTCTCCTTGCTTATCCTGTTATACCCGTGTATGTTATAACCTGGTGGTATGACTTCATTTCTTTCTTTTTTTTTTATTTTTGACATTAGCCATGTTTTAGTTAAGAACATCAGGGAAGTATTGTGCAACACTGGCAAGGAATTTGT